>NC_090776.1:332500-347500 GCF_040054535.1 Antennarius striatus | reverse complement strand
ATGGGAGGAGTTTCAGTGTTGTTCTCACCAATGGGAGGAGTTTCTGTGTTGTCCTCACCAATGGGAGGAGTTTCTGTGTTGTCCTCACCAATGGGAGGAGTTTCAGTGTTGTTCTCACCAATGGGAGGAGTTTCTGTGTTGTCCTCACCAATTGGAGGAGTTTCTGTGTTGTCCTCACCAATGGGAGGAGTTTCAGTGTTGTTCTCACCAATGGGAGGAGTTTCTGTGTTGTCCTCACCAATGGGAGGAGTTTCTGTGTTGTCCTCACCAATGGGAGGAGTTTCAGTGTTGTTCTCACCAATGGGAGGAGTTTCTCCTTCACGAGTCTTTCCGGTCCGTCTTTGGTTCGTCCTCTGTCACCACCCCTTCAGTCTGACGGGGGTCTCCACAACACAATTAACGACGTCGCCCCTCCTCCCGCCATGCGCTGAACCAATCACCGGCCTCCGTGCGCTCACACAATTGCGGCCGCCTTTAAATCACGGCGCTGCGTCATCCCAAGCCAAACGGCCCCGACCGGAGGATGGAGCCCACCGGGAGCGGACAGCCGGTGCGCAGGAGTCTGTTCGGGCCGGTGGACCACGAGCGTCTGCGGCGGGACCTCCGGCTGCAGCTGGACCGGATGGAGGAGCAGGACCGGCTCCGATGGAACTTCGACTTCCAGGCGGAGGCGCCGCTGTCGGGCCGGTTCCGGTGGGAGGAGACACCGGCACGGTGCGCTCGCGCTGAGGATGACGTCAGCCCGAGCCGCGGTGGGACCGATCAGGAGAATCGTCCCGGGGTGTCCCACCCCCGCAGGTGTCCCGGTGGAGCGACGCCCGGCCGGAGGAAGAGGACGCGCTCCAAGCCCGGGCGTGACGCACGGATCACAGGTGAGGTCACGCGTCACGCGCCCTGGAGGAGCTGAAACCAACTTCCGGTGAACTCACGTCTGTCTTCCGGTTGGTTTTTGCAGATTTTTTCTCAAAGAGAAAGAAAACACCGGAAACAAAGGGGGTTCGGGTCCCTCTGAATCCGGTTCCGGTGACGCAGCTCAGCGCCTGACGCACCGGATTCCAGCTGTTTCAGGATCAATAACTTATTTATTTTATTTATGGATTTTATTCAACGTCTTTTTTCATTTTGTTGTTTTTTATTTATTAATTTTCAGTGTTTTTATTGTTCTGTCGATGTTCTGTTGATGTTCTGTTGATGTTCTGTTGATGTTCTGTTGATGTTCTCAGTGAACTCGTGACCAAATCCTCCTAGTGAACGGTTCCATCCGGCTGGTGAATCCATTATTTCTGTTTTCAATCACCGCTATAGAAATAAATCAATATTAATTGATTGATCTGGCTGATTTATTTATTCTTAGACTTGAGAGCCGACTGGAGGCCCAGCAGCAGAAGAATAATGAATGTTAACATTACATAACATTTAATAACATTTAATAACATTTAATAACATTTAATAACATTACATAACATTTAATAAGGATATTCCTGTGTTAATAGACTATTAGTTCCCATTGGTCCTAGTGAACTACATTGATTTGTGTGATTGGTGTCTTGACACGAGAACAAAGGTTTTTGTCCAGCCCCCCACCATTACACTGAGCCAGTGGCAACTGCCAGACCCCCCCACCAGGTGCTGCCACCACCAGGTGCCCCCACCGATCGGCCGCTAGTGGAGAAACCCTCAAGAAGGGTCTTCAGCTCCAGATCCTTTCTGGGGGCCATCTGGACCCGGAGCAAGACAACGACCCCTGACCCCAGGGGGGCGTTTAGTTCACCTGCACATTAACCTTTGGGGCTGCATGCCCCCCCCCCTTTTTAGCCCCTCCCACACCCCCCAGGACCATCCCCTTTCATAGTGGGGGCTGAACCCGGTCCACTGATGCTGATCCTGGTTACTCGTACACAGGAGTGTGAAGGGGGTTATTAGTGTGTGTGTGTGTGTGTGTGTGTGCGTGGGGGGGGGTGATAACAGTATAGAAAATAAAGTTAAATTAACAAACAGGATGATGTCATCAGCGTGTGTCTGAACACATGATGTCATCCAGTCTCCATTAGCATCAGAGAACTCAATAAACAGGCCCCCAGGGGCCCACAGGCTCCCCAAATCACCCCCCCAAAATGAAACGCAGTGGAATCTGAACAAGCTGCTCAGTAAATCATCCACAAACAAGGAGGAGCCCCCCTCAGAACCAAAGTGTGGGGAGGGGCAGATTCATAAACAGGCCGGGGGCTTTTAAAAGCCTCCTAAACCCTCACCCCCCTCCAGACCAGCACAAAGGCCCAGCACACTTTGAGGGGGTATTGTTGTGGACACCAGGGGCAGATGGACACTGAAGGAATGCCCCGACACCCCCTGAATGACCAGCGGGGGTAAGGTCACCATCTGCTGCCCAAAGGTCAGCTGTGTAAAGAGATCCATTTCTGCCACGCTTTGTTACCCCCCTCCCTCCCCCACACACCTCAGCAGTGTTGGGGGGTGGGGGTGCTGCTGAGGATTGACCACTGAACTAAAAACGATGACCAGAGTCACAACAAGGTTTTCATGCAGCAACACTTTTTTCTGACGGGCAGCGAACGCATCACTGAAGTCACCGACGCTGGAAGGGTTAATTCCCACCGGCCCTGAAGGCAGCACACAGGACACGCCGCTGGAGGAAGGAGGTTTATTTGTCTCTACACATTTACAGAGAGGGCAGATCACAGGAATGATCACAACAGATGAGCTGATGGAGGTCAGAGGTCAGAGGTCAGGACTGAAGGTCACGCGTCAGCGTGCTGCTGGAGGGTCACTGATGGCTTCCATTCACATCCAGTGGAGTCGCTTCAACAGAAGAGCTGAGCGAGTGCTACGCTAGCAGCGGCACATCAGTCCTACCATGACGTTAGTCCTACCAGCATGTTAGTTCTACCGGATGTTAATCCTACCAGACTTTAGTCCTACCATGACGTTAGTCCTAGTAGGATGTTAGTCCTACCACATGTTAGTCCTGCCAGACTTTAGTCCTACCAGGACGTTAGTCCTAGTAGGATGTTAGTCCTACCACATGTTAGTCCTACTAGAGGTTCGTCCAACCAGACTTTAGATGGATAGATAGATAGATAGATAGATAGATAGATAGATAGATAGATAGATAGATGATAGATAGATAGATAGATAGATAGATAGATAGATAGATAGATAGATAGATAGATAGATAGATAGATAGATAGATAGATAGATAGATAGATAGATAGATACTTTATTAATCCCGGAGGAAATTGTATATATCCACTGCTCAGGCATTACATAACAAATAATAGATATTAGTCTTACCATGATGTTAGTCCTACCAGTGTTAGTCCTACCAGACTTAGTTCTACCATGACGTTAGTCCTTCTAGCATGTTAGTTCTACCGGAAGTTAATCCTACCAGACGTTAGTCCTACCAGACGTTAGTCCTACCACAATGTTAGTTGTACCAGGACATTACGCATTATAGCTATGGCTATGGACAGCTAGCTGGTGTATGACGGATAATGCTAATGCTAGCTGTAGCTATCGGACAGCTATCTGGTGTATATGACGGATAACGCTAACGTTAGCTGTAGCTATCGGACAGCTATCTGGTGTATATGACGGATAACGCTAACGTTAGCTGTAGCTATCGGACAGCTGGCTCCTGTAGATGATGGCTAATGCTAACACTAGCTTTGGCCATTGGACAGCTGGCTCCTGTAGATGATGGCTAATGCTAGTTGGAGACAGCCAGCTGGTGTAGATGACACAATGCTAATGCTAGCTGTGGCTAGGTGACAGGAACAAAGAGACAGACCTCAGTAGGTCTGATGTAGGCCTGGGGGGCTGAGGCCGGGTTCAAGGCTGGGGAAGGGCGGTGCTGATGCAGATAGCTGCTCGTAGGTGGGTAGGCTGTCTTGGCTGGGGAGGACGGTAAATCTCTGTCCAGTCAGTGGCTTGGGCTCGCCTCCAGCCCCGCCTCCGGCTCCGCCTCCTCCAGCAGCATCCTTGCGGTCCAGCAGGACGGCCAGGGACTCTGCAATGCGATTCAGCGTCTGGTCCATGCGTGAAATCTGACCAACGTGTGAAACAAGAAGGAAAATTAGCAACATTTGTTATTTATTTTTGATTGATGTTTAAATTAAACGGAGATCAAAGAGGAGGAAAAGTTTCTGTTCCTTAAATTAGACTCAAGATCCTGTGATCCTCTGGTTACAAACCTGTTTACATTACCAATGCATCTGCAGTATTTACATAAATAATAACAGATAAACGGGGTGGGGGGGGGTGGGGGGGTACGACTCCCACCTTGTCCTCCATCCGATTGAGTCTGGACCCAATGGAGTTGTTCCCTTTGTCTCTGGCTCGGTCTGCAGAGAATGACAACAACAACAACATCAAGACAACAATAAGAAAACAACAAAAATACAAGACAACAACAAGACAACACAACAACAACAAGATAACAACAAGACAACAACAAGACAACACAACAACAACAAGATAACAACAAGACAACAACAAAACAAAAACAACACAACAGCACAACAACAAAACAACACCAAGACAACACAACAACAAAAACACAACAAAACAACACAACAACATCAAAACAACAACAAAAAACACAACAACAAAAACACAACAAAACAACAAGAATAAGACAGCACAACAACAAAAAAACACAACAAGACAACACAACAACAAGACAAAAACAAGACAACAACACAACAATAACAACACAACACAACAACAAAACAACACCAAGACAACACAACAACAAAAACACAACAAAACAACAAGACAACAACAACAATACAACAAAACAACAACAAAAGCACAACAAGACAACAACAACAAGACAACACAACAATAATAAAAACACAACAAGACAACACAACAACAAGATAACAACAAGACAACAACACAACAATAACAACACAAAAACAAAACAACACCAAGACAACAAGACAACACAACAACAAAAACACAACAAAACAACACAACAACAACAAAACAACACCAAGACAACAACAAGACAAGACAACAACAAAAACACAACAAAACAGCAACAAGACAACACAACAACAACAAAAACACAACAACAACAAGAACAGGACAGCACAACAAAAACAAAAACACAAGACAACACAACAACAACAACAAAACAACACCAAGACAAAAACAAGACAACAACAAGACAAAAACAAGACAACAACACAACAATAACAACACAAAAACAAAACAACACCAAGACAACAAGACAACACAACAACAACAACAAAAACACAACAACAACAAGAACAGGACAGCACAACAAAAACAAAAACACAAGACAACACAACAACAACAACAAAACAACACCAAGACAACAAGACAACACAACAACAAAAACACAAAAAAGCAACAAGACAACAACAACAAGGCAACACAACAACAAAAACACACCAAGACAACACAAAAACAAAAACACAACAAAACAACACAACAACATCAAAACAACACCAAGACAACACAACAACAAAAACACAACAAAACAACAACAACAAGAAAACACAACAACAAAAACACAACAAAACAACAACAACAACAAGACAGCACAACAACAAAAAAACACAACAAGACAACACAACAACAACAAGACAAAAACAAGACAACAATAACAACACAACACAACAACAAAACAACACCAAGACAACACAACCACAAAAACACAACAAAACAACAAGACAACAACAACAAGACAACACAACAACAAGATAACAACAAGACAACAACAAGACAAAAACAAGACAACAACACAACAATAACAACACAAAAACAAAACAACACCAAGAAAACAAGACAACACAACAACAAAAACACAACAAAACAACACAACAACAACAAAACAACACCAAGACAACAACAAGACAAGACAACAACAAAAACACAACAAAACAACAACAAGACAACACAACAACAACAAAAACACAACAAAACAACAACACGAACAGGACAGCACAACAAAAACAAAAACACAAGACAACACAACAACAACACAACAGCACCAAAACAACAACAACACAACAATAACAACACAACAACAACAAAACAAGACAACACAATAAAAACACAACATCACCAAGACAACAACAAAAACACAACAAAACAACAACAAGACAACACAACAACAAGACAACAATAACAACACAACAACAACAAAACAACAACACAACAACAAAGACAACACAACAACAAAACAACAACACCAAGACAACAATAAGACAACAAAAAAATACAACAAGACAACAACAAGACAACACAAAAACAACAAATACACAACAAGACAACACAACAACAACAAAAACACAAGACAACAACATCACAGCAACAACAAGACAACACGACAACGGCAACAAGAAAACAAGACGACAACAACACAACAACAACAACAACACAACAGCAACGAGACAACAAGACAGCAACAACAACAAGACAACATCAACATCATCAACAACAACAACAGCAGCAGTAGGGGTCAGGACTGTTTTCTGGAGTCTCAGTGGCGGTGGGTGGGGTGGGGGGGTCATTACCTGAGCCGGTCTGGAACAGAGTCATCTTCCCTAACGACTGGTCCAGTCTGGGGGAACAACAGAACATCTACGACGTCACATGACACGCTCGCCCCGTGTCACACACACACATACACACACACAAACACACACACACACCCACACCGGGGGGGCCTACCGTCGCTGCAGCTCCTTGATTCGCACCATCAGGTTGAGGTGACCCTGGGAGTACTGCTCGATCACGTCCCGCACGTCGTACGGCTTACGGGCTTGCTGCAACGCAACGGGGGACACGGGTCAGACGGGTCAGACATGGGTCAGACACAGGTCAGGCGGGTCAGGCGGGACAGATGGGTCAGACACGGGTCAGACACGGGTCAGGCGGGTCAGATGGGTCAGATGGGTCAGACACGAGTCAGACACGGGTCAGGCGGGTCAGACACGGGTCAGACACTGGTCAGACACGGGTCAGGCGGGTCAGACACGGGTCAGGTGGGTCAGACGGGTCAGACTCGGGTCAAGCGGGTCAGACACAGGTCAGACGGGTCAGACACGGGTCAAGTGGGTCAGACACAGGTCAGACGGATCAGACACGGGTCAGACGGGTCAGACACGGGTCAGACGGGTCAGACACGGGTCAGGCGGGTCAGACAGGTCAGACACGGGTCAGGCGGGTCAGACACGGGTCAGGCAGGTCAGACACGGGTCAGACACGGGTCAGACACGGGTCAGGCAGGTCAGACACGGGTCAGACACGGGTCAGGCGGGTCAGATACAGGTCAAGTGGGTCAGACACAGGTCAGACGGGTCAGACACGGGTCAAGCGGGTCAGACACGGGTCAGACACGGGTCAGATGGGTCAGGCGGGTCAGACACAGGTCAGACGGGTCAGGCGGGTGCTGCTCCTTCTTAGACACCCCCAGACTCACCTGGAAGTTCCTCTTGGCCACGAAGTACCTCATCCTCTGGATCACCCTGATGGCTCTACGGTGGGACTCAGTCAGCCTGAGGGGGGGTCACAGAGTGGCTTCAAGGAAAGGCCTACCGTAATGACTGAAGATCTACTGTAATGAATGAAGGCCTACTGTAATGAATGAAGGTCTTCCGTAATGAATGAAGGCCTACCGAAATGAATGAAGGCCTACTGTAATGAAGGCCTACCGAAATGAATGAAGGTCTACTGTAATGAATGAAGACCTACTGTAATGAATGAAGGCCTACTGTAATGAATGAAGACCTACTGTAATGAATGAAGGCCTACTGTAATGAATGAAGGCCTACCAAAATTAATGAAGGCCTACTGTAATGAATGAAGACCTACTGTAATGAATGAAGGCCTACTGTAATGAATGAAGGCCTACCAAAATTAATGAAGGCCTACTGTAATGAATGAAGACCTACTGTAATGAATGAAGACCTACCAAAATTAATGAAGGTCTACCGTAATGAATGAAGACCTACTGTAAAGGCACTGCCTGGACGGGTGTGACCTGGTGATCTCTGATTGGATGGGTGTGACGGTGAACTCTGATTGGTCAGGCGTGACCTGGTGAACTCACTGTGACACGGTGCTGGCGGGGGTCAGGTGACTCTGTCGCTCCGCCTCCAGCTCCAGCTCATCAGCGAAGCTGCAGTTCCTCTGGAGGGGGGGCGGGGACTGCACCTCCAGGAGGCCGGCGTGTCCCCCCCCTGTGGCGACACAGAAGACACGTCAGGTGGGTAGGGTTCACCTGGTTTACCCACAATGCACAGCATGAAAAAAACGTAGGCTTACGCCCATCAGCCATAGGCTACAACCACCAGCCCCCCCATCCTCCACCCACATAGCCCCGCCCCATGGAATCTCTTAAGGGGAGCAGCTGTAAGCTGTGTGTGTGGGGGGGGGGGGGTTCAGGCTGATTGGTCATGGTTTGGGTGGGGTCAGAGGCCAGGATGGGGGCCTCTGTGGAACTTCTGAAGGTTCTCAAGGAGAACCAGCATCAACTCCTCCAGCTGCTGGGGCCCAGTGAAATCAATCAATCAACGAAACCACGTTTGATGGGGGGGCTGACCCCATGGATCTAGTCTCAGCCAATCAGCTGTTAGCGTGATGCTTCCTGTCAGTGGTTGTAGGTTCATTTATTTTATTTCTTTATTATCTTTTTATATCTTTACAGCGGGGGGGAGGGGGCGTCACTGATGAAGATCAGACTCTGTGGAGTCTTCCTCACCATCAAACTACTGAAACATCCTCACCCAGAGTCCTGGACCAGAACAGAACAGCATCACTCATCTGAGGAGCACAAGGACCACGTGGAGGTGAGGAAGACAGGAAGCAGGAAGACAGTAAGACAGGAAGCAGGAAGACAGGAAGCAGGAAGACAGGAAGACAGGAAGCCAGTAAGACAGGAAGACAGGAAGCAGGAAGACAGATGCTCCACATTGAGCTCCAGTCTGCTTCTCTGCTACTAACACCTGATTGGATGTGAAGGAGGACAGAACCTTTAACGGTTCAGTCGGTCAGCTCTAAGGGTCCCCTGCTTTCTGCAGGTGACCTCTGACCTCTTTCGTTACCGGTTGTTCTTTTGTTACCGGCTGTTCTTTTGTTATCAGCTGTTCTTTTGTTATCAGCTGTTCTTTCGTTACAGGCTGTTCTTTTGTTACAGCTGTTCTTTTGTTACGGCTGTTCCTTCATTACAGGCTGTTCTTTTGTTACCGGCTGTTCTTACGTTGTGGCTGTTCTTTCGTTACAGGCTGGTCTTTCGTTACATCCAGCCTGCTGTTCTTTACAACTGTAGTTCATAACCAAACCAACCAGCATTCACACCCTGAATAAAACGCCTGCATCACATGACACGTGACATCACATGACACATCACATGACACCAGGGAGACGAGCGCTGGGCGTTACCTGGAGCGCTGAACTGCAATGAAGACAAAGACGTCAAGGACTGCTGGAGATCTACAGCAGGAAGGAAGACAAGCACAACGTCAACAACAACAATAACAACTATATCAGCAACAACAACAACAACAACTATATCAGCAACAACAACTATATCAGCAACAACAACAACATCAACAACTATATCAGCAACAACAACTATATCAGCAACAACAACTATATCAGCAACAACAACAACTATATCAGCAACAACAACAACTATATCAGCAACAACAACAACAACAACAATAACAACTATATCAGCAACAACAACTATATCAACAACAACAACAATATCAACAACAACGACAACTATATCAGCAACAACAACAACAAGTATATCAGCAACAACAACAACTATATCAGCAGCAACAACAACAACTATATCAGCAACAACAACTATATCAGCAACAACAACTATATCAGCAACAACAACAACTATATCAGCAACAACAACAACTATATCAACAACAACAACTATATCAACAACAACAACAACTATATCAGCAACAACAACAACAAGTATATCAGCAACAACAACAACTATATCAGCAACAACAACTATATCAGCAACAACAACAACAACTATATCAGCAACAACTATATCAGCAACAACAACAACAATAACAACTATATCAGCAACAACAACTATATCAGTAACAACAACTATATCAGCAACAACAACTATATCAGCAACAACAACTATATCAACAACAACAACAACAATAACAACAATAACAGCAACAACAACAACAACTATATCAGCAACAACAACAACTATATCAGCAACAACAACAACAACTTTATCAGCAACAACTATATTAGCAACAACAACAACAGCAATAACAACTATATCAGCAACAACAACAACTATACCAGCAACAACAACAACTATATCAGCAACAACAACTATATCAGCAACAACAACTATATCAGAAAGAACAACTATATCAACAACAACAATAACAACTATATCAGCAACAAGAACAACAATTACAACTATATCAGCAACAACAACAACAACTATATCAGCAACAACAACAACAATAACAACTATCTCAGCAACAACAACAACAACAACAACTATATCAGCACAACAACAACAACTATATCAGCAAAAACAACAACTATATCAGCAACAACAACAACTATATCAGCAAACACAACAACAACAACTATATCAGCAACAACAACTATATCAGCAAACACAACAACAACAACTATATCAACAACAACAACAACAATAACAACTATATCAGCAACAACAACAACAACTATATCAGCAAACACAACAACAACTATATCAGCAACAACAACTATATCAGCAACAACAACTATATCAACAACAACAATAACAACTATATCAGCAACAACAACAACAACTATATCAGCAAACACAACAACAACAACAACTATATCAGCAACAACTATATTAGCAACAACAACAACAACAATAACAACTATATCAGCAACAACAACAACAACTATATCAGCAACAACAACAACTATATCAGCAACAACAACTATATCACGAACAACAACAACAATATAAGCAACACCAACTGTATCAGCAACAACAACAACAATATCAGCAACAACAACTATATCAGCAACAACAACAACTATATCAACAACAACAACTATATAAACAACAACATCTATATCAACAACAACAACAACAAGAATATCAGCATCAACAACAACTATATCAGCAAGAACAACTATATCAACAACAACAACTATATCGAGCAACAACAACTATATCAGCAACAACAACAACTATATCAACAACAACTATATCAGCAACAACAACTATATCAGCAACAACAACAATGATAACAACTATATCAGAAACAACAAATATATCAACAACAACTATAACAACAACAACAACAACAACTGTATCAGCAACAACAACAACTATATCAGCAACAACAACAACAATAACAACTATCAGCAACAACAACAACAATAACAACTATCAGCAACAACGACGACAACAACAACAACAACACTTCCGGTTAGAACTACACACCTACTGTTTGCTGAGTCTCACATCGTCTCAAACACGTCGTAGGGTTCATCCTCTGGGGACACTGAATCTGTTCTACATCGTCTCAAACACGTTGTAGGGTTCGTCCTCTGGGGACAGTGAATCTGTTCTACATCATGTCAAACACGTCAGGCTGGTGATTCCATCCCAAACACAAACCAAACTCCCTCAGGAAACAGTATCTTCACTTTAACGTGAACTAAACTCCCAGAGGACCCTTTGGGGCGGAGCCCCGGGGTCATTGCTGGGGGTCAGACTCCTACCTGTGCCCACGGTACTGTAGACGTCAGAGCTCAGGTCTCGCCCGCTGTCGAACGCCGAATCAAAGGTGATGCTGGGAATGCTGGGAGACATGGGGCCATTGTCCTTCTCACTGCTCTTCAGCTTCCTCCTTATTTTCACCTGGAACCAGACGAGACACCTGAAGGGTCATGTGGGGGTCATGACCCCGTGACTGACCGATGGAACCCGACAGATGGTTTCCCTACACACATCTCCTCCTCTGAACCCGTTTCTTCTCTTTGCCTGACGTCAGTGAACGTTACAGCAGCACGACCCCCCCACCAACTACAGCTATAAACCACCGTGAAGTCGTGCTGGCGTCGCCCCCCCTGAGGCTACAAGTCACAGGATTGTTGCAGAGCTGCTGCTTCATCCTGCTGTGGGTCTGTCTCTGTGGAGGAAGAGGACACCCCACAGCGGCAGCAGACATGTTAACGTATGAACTGAAGACCAACCGACTTCTTGGGCTTGGGGCTGGACAGGCTGGAGGCAGGGATGTTGGATCGCTTCCTCAGAAACAACTTGAATGTGGCCGAATCCAGGTTCTCCACCGCGAAACATCTCCATGACGACTGGAGGGCAACAGAAATAGAAACAGATCAGTTAGACAGGCGTCAATTTAGCCAATGAGAAAAGAGGACACATGAAAGGAAGCTGGAACAATACCGGTTATGGAGAATGGTTCTGGTTTGGTGGACTGTGGTTCTGGTTTGGTGGACTGTGGTTCTGGTATGGTGAACAGTGATTCTAGTGTGGTAGACAGTGGTGTTGGTGTGGTGAACAGTGGTTCTGGTGTGG
Organism: Antennarius striatus; assembly: GCF_040054535.1. NCBI lineage: Eukaryota > Metazoa > Chordata > Actinopteri > Lophiiformes > Antennariidae > Antennarius > Antennarius striatus. The sequence goes on along the minus strand of NC_090776.1, from coordinate 334,899 downwards.
TGGACAGTGGTTCTGGTGTTGTGGACAGTGGTTCTGGTGGTGGACAGTGGTTCTGGTGTAGTGGACAGTGGTTCTGGTGGTGGACAGTGGTTCTTGTGTTGGACAGTGGTTCTAGCGTGGTGGACAGTGTTTCTAGTGTAGTGGACAGTGGTTCTAGTGTGGTGGACAGTGGTTCTGGTGGTGGACAGTGGTTCTGGTGGTGGACAGTGGTTCTGGTGGTGGACAGTGGTTCTAGTGTGATGGACAGTGGTTCTGGTGTGGTGGACAGTGGTTCTAGTGTGGTGGACAGTGGTTGTGGTGTGGTGGACAGTGGTTCTAGCGTGGTGGACGGTGGTTCTAGTGTGGTGGACAGTGGTTCTGGTGTGGTGGACAGTGGTTCTGGTGTGTGGACAGTGGTTCTAGTGTGGTGGACAGTGGTTCTGGTGGTGGACAGTGGTTCTAGTGTGGTGGACAGTGGTTCTAGCGTGGTGGACAGTTGGACAGTGGTTCTGGTGTGGTGGACAGTGGTTCTAGTGTGGTGGACAGTGGTTCTAGCGTGGTGGACAGTGGTTCTGGTGTGGTGGACAGTGGTTCTGGTGTGGTGGACAGTGGTTCTAGCGTGGTGCACCTGGATGAGACAGGCGGCCGCCGGGATCTGTCTATTGAAGTGCTTCTGTCGCTGCTTCTGCTGCACCTTCAGGGCGAAGCCGGAGCCCAAGATTCCCTGTGAACAACATGAATTCAGCTTCGACCAATCACTGATCAGGACGGAGAAAAACACCAGCGGAGCAGGAAGTGATGAAAGTGTGCTGGAAATGGTGAAACATCACACAAGCTTAATTTGTTCCAGTTAAATGTTAGGTAAGAGTTTCTTCTGGCTACAGAGGGAGCATAGTGAACCAGACAATAGTGAACCAGACAATAGTGAACCAGAGTAGAGTGAACCAGACAATAGTGAACCAGAGTAGAGTGAACCAGAGTAGAGTGAACCAGACAATAGTGAACCAGACAATAGTGAACCAGACAATAGTGAACCAGAGTAGAGTGAACCAGACAATAGTGAACCAGAGTAGAGTGAACCAGAGTAGAGTGAACCAGACAATAGTGAACCAGAGTAGAGTGAACCAGAGTAGAGTGAACCAGAGTAGAGTGAACCAGACAATAGTGAACCAGAGTAGAGTGAACCAGAGTAGAGTGAAGCAGAGTAGAGTGAACCAGAGTAGAGTGAATCAGAGTAGAGTGAACCAGACAATAGTGAACCAGAGTAGAGTGAACCAGACAATAGTGAACCAGAGTAGAGTGAACCAGAGTAGAGTGAACCAGACAATAGTGAACCAGAGTAGAGTGAACCAGAGTAGAGTGAACCAGAGTAGAGTGAAGCAGAGTAGAGTGAACCAGACAATAGTGAAGCAGAGTAGAGTGAAGCAGAGTAGAGTGAAGCAGAGTAGAGTGAACCAGAGTAGAGTGAATCAGAGTAGAGTGAACCAGACAATAGTGAACCAGATAATAGTGAACCAGAGTAGAGTGAACCAGAGTAGAGTGAACCAGACAATAGTGAACCAGAGTAGAGTGAACCAGACAATAGTGAACCAGACAATAGTGAACCAGAGTAGAGTGAACCAGACAATAGTGAACCAGACAATAGTGAACCAGAGTAGAGTGAACCAGACAATAGTGAACCAGAGTAGAGTGAACCAGAGTAGAGTGAACCAGAGTAGAGTGAACCAGACAATAGTGAACCAGAGTAGAGTGAACCAGACAATAGTGAACCAGACAATAGTGAACCAGAGTAGAGTGAACCAGACAATAGTGAACCAGAGTAGAGTGAACCAGAGTAGAGTGAACCAGACAATAGTGAACCAGAGTAGAGTGAACCAGAGTAGAGTGAACCAGAGTAGAGTGAACCAGACAATAGTGAACCAGAGTAGAGTGAACCAGACAATAGTGAACCAGAGTAGAGTGAACCAGTATAGTGAACAATGCTGTCGTTCATTCAGGTCTGGGATTGACGCCGACTCAGCGTCTCGTTACTCACTGCAGGCAGAGCAAAGAAGGAAATGGCGAAGACTGAGAAACAGGAAGCGATGGTCTTTCCGATCCAGGTGACCGGGATGATGTCTCCATAGCCAATAGTCGTCACGGTTACCTGAGGAGCACAAACAAACACAAGAAGCTCTAAATGCTAACAACATGCTAACACACTCACAACCACAAGAACAGCCTGTTGGTATTTACTGGTCTGTCATCAACAGCTGGGGGGTCAAACATTTGGCCCGGGTCAGAAGGAGCTTTATATGATTTATTGTGTATTAGTTCTGCCCTTCGTGTGGTTTATAACCACATATTAAAGTTTAAAACCTCTATTTCTGACCCAGAAAAGAGCCATAAGAATTATTCACAATGAACATTATAGAGCTCAC
>NC_090776.1:315000-327500 GCF_040054535.1 Antennarius striatus | reverse complement strand
ACTATTTCCGCATGCCGACGGAATTTAGCCGAAGTGACCCGAACGCTCCCGATCATTAAATATGCACTGGGGTCATGACCTCTCGTCCAATGAAAAACAAAAATGTTTTTTTTACAAGCTGAACCCCTGAATTGGTGTAAGACAAGGAGAGGACCATCGATCAAAAGAATCCAGTGCTTCTAGTAGAGTTTGTGTTAAAGTCCTCATTAATAAACAAATGGTGAATGCTGAGGGGGGGGGTGGAGACAGACCGATCAGAAGGTCAATGAAAGATATTATCAATACTTGTTAGTAGTCTTAGACTTTTGTTCCCTCTGACCAGCAGGAATAACCAGCGATGATGTAAATGTGTTTTCACCTCGCTTGATGTTTTATGTCTTTTTAGATTAAAATGAAAAATCATGTTATTGAATTAAATAAACTAAACTAAACTAAACTAAACTCTGTCATACCAATGGTGTTGGTGGTGGTCAGAGTTCAAATGTCTTCTAGTCTCAGTAAACTACCAGTAAACACTGAGTAATATTTAGTCTGACTGTATCTTCAGAGTGAATGAAGTTTTCAATGGTTGAATCTCACATTCATTCCTGCATAAAGTAGGACAGAAATAAAGAGAGTTCAGCTCCAGCTGCTGGCTTTAGTGGGTTTTTGGAGGGAAACTGAACACAAGATTTTGTCCTCAGAATGCAGGAAAACAACCACATTTTCTACAACATTTCCCGGGGGAGGCCCCCCGGACCCCCCAGGGGGAGGCCCCCCGGACCCCCAGGGGGAGGCCCCCCGGACCCCCCAGGGGGAGGCCCCCCGGACCCCCAGGGGGAGGCCCCCCGGACCCCCCAGGGGGAGGGTCCCCCCCACACCGCTGCACCACTGTCTTGGACACAGAATGTGTGTTTTTGTGTCTTACTCAATTCCTTTACCCTGACCCACAGCGGTTAGCCACACTAGCTCCTGGTGCTAGCCCAGCATCACTGACCTGAGGGGGGGCGGACCTACAACCTACACACTTCCTGTGGGTGGAGTCAGTGGAAACTATGTGGAGGCTCTGCTCTGTTTGCTCCTTATCGCCACAGCCTGGGGTTGTTAAGGGCCAGCCAAGAATCGAAGTGCCCCCGTCAAGGAACACACACACACACACAAACACACACGAACACACACACACAAACACACACACACACACACACACACACGTCAACACAGATAAACGTCAGAATCGCTTAGAGATGAGCGACAGTTTCATGCAGCGAACAAAGGAGAAGTTCATCTGCAAAACACGCGCACACACACACACACACACGCACACGCACGCACACACACACACACACACACACACACACACACACACACACACACACACACACACACACACACACACACACACACGACAGATTTGTTCGTTACACTTTTAAAAGTTTGGGATGCAGAAAAATGGAGTAACTGTTTCCAGCAGTGATCCCGTCAGTAGAGACTGATGTGTGTGTTCAGGTCACCAGATAAACCAGAAAAACCAGTTCAACCAGTTAAACCAGCTAAACCAGATAACCCGGTTAAACCAGTTCAACCAGATAAACCAGTTCAACCAGATAAACCAGACAAACCAGTTAAACCAGATAAACCAGTTCAACCAGATAAACCAGACAAACCAGATTAACCAGTTCAACCAGTTCAACCAGTTCAACCAGTTCAACCAGTCTGGACTGGAGAACATGTGGAGACGTTTAGTCTCTCATCAGGAGGCTTCTCCAGTTCTGAAGGTGTCTGGTCTGGTCCCAGTTTATTACCCCTGTGGGGTGTGGTCAGTTTATTAACCACACCCCACAGGGGTAATAAACTCACCACATCCCACAGGGGTAATAAACTCACCACACCCCACAGGGGTAATAAACTGGACCCGACACCATTGGAACTGAAGAAGTCTCTTGGATGAGAGGAGAAACATCTGTGGTTAGTAGGTCTGTAGTCAGTAGGTCTGTAGTCAGTAGGTCTGTAGTCAGTAGGTCTGTAGTCAGTAGGTCTGTGGTCAGTAGGTCTGTAGTCAGTAGGTCTGTAGTCAGTAGGTCTGTAGTCAGTAGGTCTGTAGTCAGTAGGTCTGTGGTTAGTAGGTCTGTAGTCAGTAGGTCTGTAGTCAGTAGGTCTGTAGTCAGTAGGTCTGTGGTCAGTAGGTCTGTCGTCAGTAGGTCTGTCATCAGTCGGTCTGTGGTCAGTAGGTCTGTGGTCAGTAGGTCTGCGGTCGGTAGGTCTGTAGTTGGTAGGTCTGTGGTCAGTAGGTCAGTGGTCAGAAGGTCTGTGATCAGTCGGTCTGTGGTCAGTAGGTCTGTAGTCAGTAGGTCTGTGATCAGTAGGTCTGTGGTCAGTAGATCTGTCATCAGTCGGTCTGTGGTCAGTAGGTCTGTGGTCGGTAGGTCTGTAGTTCGTAGGTCTGTGGTCAGTAGGTCAGTGGTCAGAAGGTCTGTAGTCAGTAGGTCTGTAGTCAGTAGGTCTGTCATCAGTCGGTCTGTGGTCAGTAGGTCTGTAGCATAACCTTATCCCTTAAGGAGGTTCCGTCACACACACACACACCCGGTTTCCAGACACTCACGCCGTGCCCCCCCCCCCGACACTCACACCGTGCCCCCCCCCCCCACACACACACACTCACGCCGTGCCCCCACCGCGGACACTCACGCCGTGCCCCCCCCCCCGACACTCACACCGTGCCCACCCCCCCCCACACACACACACACACTCACGCCGTGCCCCCCCCCCCCGGACACTCACGCCGTGCCCCCCCCCCCCGGACACTCACGCCGTGCCCCCCCCCCCACACACACACACTCACGCCGTGCCCCCACCGCGGACACTCACGCCGTGCCCCCCCCCCCCCCCCGACACTCACACCGTGCCCACCCCCCCACACACACACACACACACTCACGCCGTGCCCCCCCCCCCCGGACACTCACGCCGTGCCCCCCCCCCCCGGACACTCACGCCGTGCCCCGCCCCCCCCCCCCACACACACACACTCACGCCGTGCCCCCCCCCCCCGGACACTCACGCCGTGCCCCCCCCCCCACACACACACACACTCACGCCGTGCCCCCCCCGGACACTCACACCGTGAAGTGGTAAACGAAGCACTTCCACCCGGTCGGTCTCTCCAGGAAGTTGTACACGCGCCCCTGGACGTACGCGCGCGTGAGCCCCGGGCGGGTTCCGGTGCTGAACACCGACATGCGGACCGACATCCGCGGGTGGGACAGGTAGGGGTGGATGTGGACCCGGGGCATGTCGATGGGGGTGTTCCCGTCCTCCGCCCTGTCCCGGTCACCGTCCGGTCTCCACGACGGGGTCTCCGTGAGCTCCAGGTTCTCCGGTCTGGGGGGGCCACCGGGCCCGGGTCGGTCCGACATGATCCGGTTTCGTGGGGGGGGGGACTTTCTGACCGTTACTTCCACCGTCACCGATCAAAAGTTCTCTGGAGCGCGCTCCCGCTGCTGCGCGCGGCTGCGTGTCTGTAGAGGGGGGGTTGGCCTCTATGAGCGTGTCTGTGTGTGTGTGTGTGTGTGTGTGTGTGTGTGTGTGTGTGTGTGTGTGTGTGTGTGTGTGTGTGTGTGTGTGTGTGTGTGTGTGTGGACTCCCCCGAGCCCCTTATCAGCCCGGGTGGAGCTCTGAGCCCCCCCCCCCCACACACACACACACACTAAAAACACAGGGTCGCTCCTCACGTGGTTCTGAGTGATTCCAGGTGTCAACAAACGTGGGGGGGGTCCTCTGGGGTGGGAGGAGTTTCGGGGGGAGGGGCTGAGGTTCGAACCCTGCTGGAATGCGGCCTCTGTGGTTTCCGTTACTTCCGGTGACCTTGGACTCAGGTCGGTCGTTCTAGCACCGAGTGGGCGTGGCCTGATGACAGCATCTGTTGCCAGGTGGGAATTAAGCTCGGCTCTAATTGGTTCCTGCTGCCAGAGGTCACGTGTTTCCACAGAGGACCTTTATTTTGAAGGTCCTGCATTTTATTGTGAGAAGAGCTGAGAGGATTTGATTGGTCGAGGCTGTTTGACCTTAAAAACACGTCCAGGTGCACCAGTGGCTGATGGGTAACTCCACACCCCTCTGGCGGCGCAGCCCTGAGGGTATTCCTCACCCGTCTCTCAGGGACATCAAGGAACGGGAAGAGCAGGAGGCTCCAACCACTGGACACGCCCTCGGACACGCCCCCTGGACACGCCCTGGGCACGCCCTATATATACCCTGAATACGCCCCCGGACACACCCCAGATGTGCCCCAGACACGCCCCAAGACAAGCCTGGACACGCCCCAGATATGCCCCAGGCACGCCCATATGTGTGGAGCAGGTGTGACAGCTGCAGTTAGTAGTCACTAGTCCATGTGTCTGAGAAAATTATAAACATACTCTTTATTTAATCTGATTTAACCTGATTTAACCTGATTTAGCCTGATTTAACCTGATTTAACCTGATTAAATCTGATTTAATCTGATTTAACCTGATTTAACCTGATTTAACCTGATGTAACCTGATTTAACCTGATGTAACTTGATTTAATCTGATTTAACCTGATTTAACCTGATTTAATCCGATTTAACCTGATTTAACCTGATTTAATCTGATTTAATCTGATTTAATCTGATTTAATCTGATTTAACCTGATTTAACCTGATTTAATCTGATTTAATCTGATTTAATCTGATTTAACCTGATTTAACCTGATGTAACCTGATTTAACCTGATGTAACCTGATTTAATCTGATTTAACCTGATTTAACCTGATTTAATCTGATTTAATCTGATTTAATCTGATTTAACCTGATTTAATCTGATTTAACCTGATTTAACCTGATTTAATCTGATTTAACCTGATTTAACCTGATTTAATCTGATTTAACCTGATTTAATCTGATTTAATCGGATTTAATCTGATTTAATCTGATTTAATCTGATTTAACCTGATTTAATCTGATTTAACCTGATTTAACCTGATTTAATCTGATTTAATCTGATTTAACCTGATTTAACCTGATTTAACCTGATGTAACCTGATTTAATCTGATTTAACCTGATTTAACCTGATTTAATCTGATTTAACCTGATTTAATCTGATTTAATCTGATTTAACCTGATTTAATCTGATTTAATCTGATTTAACCTGATTTAATCTGATTTAACCTGATTTAACCTGATTTAATCTGATTTAACCTGATTTAATCTGATTTAATCTGATTTAACCTGATTTAACCTGATTTAGCCTGATTTAGCCTGATTTAACCTGATTTAACCTGATTTAATCTGATTTAATCTGATTTAACCTGATTTAACCTGATGTAACCTGATTTAACCTGATGTAACCTGATTTAACCTGATTTAATCTGATTTAACCTGATTTAACCTGATTTAACCTGATGTAACCTGATTTAACCTGATTTAACCTGATTTAACCTGATTTAATCTGATTTAACCTGATTTAATCTGATTTAATCTGATTTAACCTGATTTAATCTGATTTAATCTGATTTAACCTGATTTAATCTGATTTAACCTGATTTAATCTGATTTAACCTGATTTAACCTGATTTAATCTGATTTAATCTGATTTAACCTGATTTTATAATGTGATTTAACCTGATTTTATAATCTGATTTATTCAATCTGATTTAATTAATATGATTTATTTAATCCAGAGTTTGTAGAAACGTGAACAAATGAATCTTTAAATTTCAGTGAGTTGTTATGTCAAACTGGTAGAGCTGTGAGTGAGTGGAAACACACACACACACTCTGTGTGTGTGTGTGTGTGTTTGTGTGTGTGTGTGTGTGTGTGTGTGTGTGGCCCCCGCCTGCCGCTCCTGTTGTTTGCCCCTTCTTTCCCTTTGGGGAGACAAGGGGGCCCCCCAGAAAGGCGACTAGGGCACTGCCTTTCTGGGGGGCCCTTGTCTCCCTTGTCTCCGTAACAAACAAACACCCCTTGTTTCCCTTTGGGGAGTCAAGGTGGGGGGGGGGGGGCTGTGGGAATGGAAGCAGGAGTAACCATGGCTACACAGAGAAGGGGGGGGGGGGTTGAGTTCACTGAACACCCAGCAAAGGAAACCATCACTACAGGAACCAGAACCCTACTGGTGACCCCCCCCTGTCAGCTGGAGGAACTGATCAACCAATCAGAGGAGCTGCATCAGTGACATCATCGCGCTGACAGCCCCCCACAGTGTGCATTGACCTGAGGGTCTTTGCCACAGTTAATATATTTCTGAGTGATGTTGGTAATTATTATGATGTCCTGAAATCCCTCGTTGGACGGGTTACAAGCAACACACAGATAGAATGTCATTGATCAATGATTTGTTTCAGTAGATCATGGATTGATTGATTGATTGATTGATTGATTGATTGATTGATTGATTGATTGATTGATTGATTGATTGATTGATTGATCGGTACTTTAATGTATTGTGTTGGCGATGCTGAAAACCTGTGAAGAACACAGTACGTAGAGCTGTTCATAAAGTCACGGGGCTACGATCACATGTCATAACCAAACATGTGGTTCACACACACATGTATGAACACACACATGTTACTGTAGTCAGATACACAAGTGCATCATAGTGGGGCAGTAATATTATAATGGCACTAACTTCCTCATTGACGCAGTCGGCCATGTTTTCCCAGAGATCCTTGCTCCGTTTGGCAGCTGCAGCTGTGTTGCTTTTTGCCTGGATTATTGATTTGTATTGATCGTATTATTGATTATTATCGTTTGCTCCTCCGTTGTGAAATATGCGTCTCGGGCCGGTTTGTTGCATGTTTGCGATTGGTCACATGCAGCAAACTCCGCCCTTTTTATGTGAGCGCGCACAGATCTAGAGTGGACAAGTCTGGATTGAATTAGTGAGTTGATAGCCGGCTTTATGGGACCGGAAATCTGGAGGGTGGATGTCTGGGTAAGTGAAGCCGGATAAGGAAGAGGAAGTCTGACTAGGTTAATCCAGCTTTATGGGACAGGACTCTGGTCCCCTCTGGTGATCAATACAGGGACTCAGGAGGCCGTGGGTCTGACCCCCCCGACACTGCAGGAAGTTGTGAAACTCTGTTTTCACCATTTTTCTCGGGCTGAACTGTTTGTGAGCAGAAACGCTGTTAATAAAGTTAGTTTGAACAGAGTTGGTAATGAAGATGAAGATGAAGTGTCCGTTAATGAAGGAGCCCCCGCCTGCACTGAGCTGCATGTTGTGCAGCGGAGCGGAACATCTTGTCCCCCCCCCCGACAGATTATCATCTCATGCTGGTTTTTAGCAGAGAAAACAAAGATGCTCCTGTTTCTAGTGGACTCCGTGCTGGGGGGCGTTCACGTTCACGAGGGAGGGGTCAGTGTTTCCTCTTTCATCTCCTCACAAACAGGACAAATTCATTCCAGCCCCCCCACACCCCTCCACACCATTTCTTCACGGCTGTTAAGGAGTGTGAACTGCAGCATTCAGCCTCCTCTTCATCAGCTCAAGTCTTTACATGTGAGTGACGGTCATGTGACGGTCATGTGATGGTCATGTGACGGTCATGTGACAGTCATGTGATGGTCATGTGACAGTCATGTGACGATCATGTGACGGTCATGTGATGGTCATGTGACAGTCATGTGATGGTCATGTGACGGTCATGTGACAGTCATGTGATGGTCATGTGACAATCATGTGATGGTCACATGACGGTCACATGACCGTCATGTGACCGTCACGTGATCGCTGCCTAGGCTGTGAGGATCCACATGCAGACGCTTTAAAGCTAATGTCATGCTAACGTAGCAGCTAGCTCCCTGTCATGCTAACGTAGCAGCTAGCTCCCTGTCATTACCCAGAGGGTCTGGATGTGATCCTAAACCTGCTGAGTGTGCACGTTTGTCAGGAGGGACGTGATTGGACGGATCAGAGGCCTGAAGCGTCCAATCACCTGCATCCAGGTGAACGTTTCTGTGGAGAACACGCCAGCCTCACGTGAGGGGGGGCTGAGGACACGACCCCATTGGGTGTCTCCTGACAGGCTGTCCCGGTACGTCTCTCCCACAATGCACCGGGGCCACCTCCATCCTCACCGGTGGCAGCAGGTAAAAATACCCAGCAGTGAAATCTATTTTAATCACATCACCGTGTCAGGGTGTCATGACGACGCTTCGTTCTGTCACGTGACGTCATCACGTGTTCCACTGATCACGCCATCGACATCCCAGAAACTACAACCAAGGCAGTCACAGACTGCTACATCCTGTGGCACCTCTGAATTCAAAATGTTACCCTGACCTGCTGTCATAGGTCAAAGATCAAAGCTAGTGCTCTGACATACTGTATTTGATCAAAGCTCTAGCTTTGATCTATGATCTATAGACCATAGACCCAATCAGGGTCATTCCCTTCACCTGTGTCTCCTCACTAACCAGTGCCTCGTCTGCACTGGTTAGTTAGAGGCAGGTGACTCCTCCTCCACCTCCCCTTGGACTATTAGCATTGATGCTAATGCGGTGCTCCTGGTTTGGGGGGGTTCTGTGGGATGTGGGGGTGTTTCTCATAATAAAATGTTCTTATTGCAGCCTGACAGAAGCCCCGCCCCTTTGCGTCACACCGGTCTCACTGATGGGGTTAGGCTCTCTGACACTCAAAGCGACCGGGTTCAGTTTTTTTTATTTTTTTTATTTTATATACTGGTTTGATCCCCGAAGGGAAATTAAGAAAGAACGCACACTCTAGCTACTGATTACAAACGCATGCATACATACATGTGACTACAGGCCCCTGTAGCACACACACACACAGGGGGGCCTGTAGGCATGCAGGGGGGGTAGAGTGGCAGGCAGCTCCTTCTTGGTGCGCCTCAAATGAGCAATTTGTAAAGGGGACGGCACCTTGCTCAAGGGTGCCTCGGCAGTGCTCCGGAGGTGAGCTGACACCTCCCACTGTTAGCTCACCTCCGGGTATTTTGGGGGGGGCGGGAGCGGGAATCGAACCGCCGATCTTAAATCATAGGACGACCCGCTCTACCGCCCGCTTTACCACTGAGCCACTGCCGCCCAGACGCATTCAGACGCTAACGCGTTTGCTAGCATTAGCATGAGGTGATTAGCTGACAGGTGGGACCTGAAGCAGGTGTGAAGGAAGGAGAACATTGATGAATGAATACATTAGACCTGATAGAGACTGGATACACTCTGGTGTTATGGCGCCAGCGTTCAGACGAGCCCCCCCATCAGGCAATAAGCTTCCTGAGTGCCGCTCGCGGCGCAGGAGATTAGCTCTGGCATGAATGATTCATCAGTTCATTAGCATAAAATAAAAACACAACGTACAAAACCTTATTTATTAGATTCTCCGTCCTTTCACACGTATTTTACACGTTAACAACACGATAAAGCAGACCTGGAATGAATTACACGTTAAACATCACGCTGCGTGTAGATACTGTTGACCAGTCAGCTGAGAGCTGGGGGGGAGGGGCTTCCTTAAGGCAACTGATCAACCAATCAATCCATCCATCCATCAATCAATCAATCAATCAATCAATCAATCAATCAATCAATCAGTCAATCAAATCCATTAATCAACCTGTATTTATAAAGCACTACATCACATCAGTCCTGTTGAGTTCTGCCCCGGTTTGAATGATCCAATCACGGCTCAGTCTACATCCTGGAGACCTAAAGGAACGTGTTCTGTAAAGCAGTGGCCCCCAGTAGAGACCAGAGGAGACACAAACCAGTAGAGACACAAACCAGTAGAGACACAAACCAGTAGAGACAGAAATCCAGTGGTTTTCCTGTTGGTCGTATCGTGTATTGATTGTATTGATCATATTGATTGATCATGTTATATTAACGTCTTTATCCTCCACACCTGAAAGGACAACCGTTAAAACATCGTCTGCCGTTAAACAGGTCCGGTGTAACGACTGGGGGTCACTGCTGTGGTTCCAGGCAGAGCGCCGCCATGAGGACATGAGAACATGAGGACACAAAAACACGAGGACATGAGAAGATGAGGACACGAGAACATGAGGACATCAGGACATGAGAACATAGAGGACATGAGAACATAGAGGACACAAAAAACATGAGGACATGAGAACATGAGGACACAAGAACATGAGGACATGAGAACATGAGGACACAAGAACATGAGGACATGAGAACATAGAGGACATGAGAACATAGAGGACACAAAAAACATGAGGACATGAGAACACGAGGACACAAGAACATGAGGACATGAGAACATGAGGACACAAGAACATGAGGACACAAGAACATGAGAACGTGAGGACATGAGAACATGAGGACATGAGAACATAGAGGACACAAAAAACATGAGGACATGAGAACATGAGAACATGAGGACACAAGAACATGGGAACATAGAGGACATGAGAACATAGAGGACACAAAAAACATGAGGACATGAGAACATGAGGACACAAGAACATGAGGACATGAGAACATAGAGGACATGAGAACATAGAGGACACAAAAAACATGAGGACATGAGAACATGAGGACATGAGAACATGAGGACACAAGAACATGGGAACATAGAGGACATGAGAACATGAGGACACAAAAACATGAGGACATGAGAACACGAGGACATGAGAACATGAGGACATGAGACATGACGGTCCTTCACTGGACAAACAGGAAACAAATGTCCGTCTCTAGAGAACCTATGACCTTCAGGAAGCTCAAGGTCGCGTCAGAAACACTGAATATTTGATCTATTCTGAAGATTTAATGTCAAAACCTAAAATACAGAATACTTTACAGTAAACAAAGACAGACGCTCGTGTGAGAACGTTTCACCACTAACGTCCTCTGACGGCAGGAGGGGCTTATCTCCAGGTGTGAACCAGATTAGACCAGATTAGAATCATTAACACACAGCCCCCCCCAGGCAGAGACGGACGCCCGGGGGAAATTAAAGATAAAGGCCATGGCTTGACGTGTGAGCGCTTCATAAACCCCCCCACAGAGGGCCGGATGGGGGGGTCGGTACACCCAGACGTGGTGAACTAAACGCTTCCTGAGCTTCTTCCCCCCGTCGGAGCAGAAAACAGGAGCCATCAGCTTCAGGCCTGAGACGGATCTGAAGCTGATTCTGCTTTGATAACAAAATCTACCTGTGAGCCCCTCCCCCTCCCCGCAGACACGCCTCCAGCAGCCCAGCCAATCATGTGCTGTATTCACTCAGTCTGTTACACACACCCACCTGCCTGTTAGCCTGTTAGCATGTTAGCATGTTAGCGCCGTCGCTAATATAAATTTACACAAATCTGAATCTGAAATGTTAAAGAGTCCCTGAAGTAAGAAAAGGTTCAGTGACCCCCCCTCAGAGGTCCAGTCTGGTCCGACCCCCTCGTGGTCACATGATCTTCATGTTGAACTGGCCGGGTGTCTCGGTGGGACTGTCCTCTTGCGGCTCCTGCGTGGGCGGCGCCCCCCCCTGGGGGCGGGGCTTGATGCTGCGGTTGCCGCGGCTCCAGAGGAACAGCAGCACCAGGCAGAAGAGCCCCACCCCCAGGAAGGAGATGAAGCCCATGGTGGTGGCCACCACCAGCGTGGTCACGTCCAGCGGGAACGCCGCTGCCACCTGCGTCACGTTGGCCCCGCTCTCGCTGGGCTGGTTGGCGATGAAGGCGAAGGTCTTGTTGGGGGGGTGTGGCCAGTGGGGGGAGTGGCTGTGCACGAATAGGTGGGCGGAGCTGCTGGCGTTGCCGGCGGCGTTGCTGGCGGTGCACACGTATGTGCCGTTGTCCTGGATCTGGGCGTAGCGCACCTCCAGCGTCCCGTCGGGGGCCACCGACCGCCTGGACCCCCCCGTCCTGGTGGTGACCAGCTCCTTCCTGGGGGTGCGCCACGTGACCACGGGGGCCGGCTCGCCCTCGCTGGGGCAGGAGAAGCGGACGGTGGAGCCCTCGTCCACGTGGCTCTCCTGCCCCCCCCGGTGGGTGATGCTCGCCCGGCGACAGGCGAAGTGGTCGGGGGGGAGGACGTCCGGGAAGTCCTTGAAGGCCTTCCCCTTCAGGGAGGGGGGGGTGGAGCACACGGGCTGCTGGCGGTGGAAGTTGAGCCTCCAGCGGCGGCGGAACACCCACAGCAGGCGGCAGTCGCAGGCCAGCGGGTTGCCCCCCAGCGCCAGCGTCTCCAGGTTCCCCACCGAGTGCAGCGCCGCCTCCTCCAGGGTGGGGAGGCGGTTCCCCGACACGTTCAGCACCCGCAGCTGGCTCAGCCCCCGGAAGGCCTGGGGCTCGATGGCCGCCAGGCGCCCCCCCGCCAGGTGGAACGCCTGCAGCCGCTGCAGACCGCTGAGCCGGCCCCCCTCCAGCCAGCCAATGGGGTTGAAGGACAGGTTGAGGAAGCGCAGGTGCGTCAGGTGGGCGAGGGCGGGGTAGGGCACGGCGGTCAGGTGACAGTCGGTGACCGCCAGCCAGGTGAGGTTCAGCCCCCACAGGCTGCGGGGGGTCAGCGTGTCCAG
>NC_090776.1:302500-307500 GCF_040054535.1 Antennarius striatus | reverse complement strand
GAAATTCTCCCCCAGGATTTAATCCTCAGTCAGTCTGAGCTGCTGAGAAACTCTGTGGTTCCTAGAAAATCAGTGACACTCACCAGGAGCTGCTCCTGCTGGGGGGGCGCGTGTGTGTGTGTGTGTGTGTGTGTGTGTGTGTGTGTTTGGTAGTCGGCTTAAGAGACCAGTTCCTGCATTAGACCGGTTCCTGACGTTAGACCAGTTCCTGAGCTTAAACCTGTTCCAGACGTTAGACTGGTTCTAGACATTAGGCCGGTTCCTGATGTTAGGCCGGTTCCAGATGTTAGACCGGTTCCTGACGTTAGACCGGTTCCAGATGTTAGACCGGTTCCAGACGTTAGACAGATTCCAGACATTAGACCAGTTTCTGGCCTTAAACCGGTTCCTGATGTTAAACCGGTTCCAGACGTTAGACCGGTGCCAGACATTAGATCGGTTCCAGACGTTAGACTGGTTCCTGAGGTTAGACTAGTTCCTGACCTTAAACCAGTTCCTGATGTTAAACCGGTTCCTGATGTTAAACCAGTTCCAGACGTTAGACCGGTTCCTGATCTTAGACCGGTTCCTGACCATATAAACCGGTTCCTGATGTTAAACCGGTTCCTGATGTTAAACCGGTTCCTGATGTTAAACCAGTTCCAGACGTTAGACTGGTTCCTGATGTTAAACCGGTTCCAGATGTTAGACCAGTTCCAGACGTTAGACCAGTTCCAGACATTAGACCAGTTCCAGACATTAGACTGGCCCATTGAACTATATACAGGTTGGTGACTGCTGGTCTAGACTGCTTCTCTTTGGCATGGCATCACATCACTAGATTGAGACTCATTTCCCTGTGCATGCTGGGATATTTCCGTCGCATTGCTCCAGT
Organism: Antennarius striatus; assembly: GCF_040054535.1. Taxonomy (NCBI): domain Eukaryota; kingdom Metazoa; phylum Chordata; class Actinopteri; order Lophiiformes; family Antennariidae; genus Antennarius; species Antennarius striatus. The sequence continues at coordinate 306,626 of NC_090776.1, read as the reverse complement.
GAGATGATCCTGCTGCTCTGGATCACCATGACGATCCGTCTCATTTAATTCAAGGTGGTGATAGAGCTACAGACGAGACTCCTCCACTGACTCAAACCGTCTCCAGTCACATCAGCTGGAGTCAAACCCTCAACCCTGATTGGCCAGCAGGGATGAGATGTTGGACCAGAACTGAAGAGGACTGGATGCTCCAGTGACATCAGCCCCGCCTCATGAAACACGGTGAGAGATGAGGGGAGTTTGACATCATTTCTATTTCAGCAGCAACACCAGCTACTCTAGAGCGCCGTTACACGATTATTTCACGATTATTACACGTCTGCCTTCAGTTCTTTCACTTTCATGAAAGCATTGAGGCGACTGACAAAGAAGATGAAACGCTCTCTGCCCTCGTCCTTCCTGTTAGAGACGGCAATTCAACAATTCAATTCATCAATGAATTCAGTGTGTCTTTAAACCTACAGGAACTAAAATACTACTAAAACCCTACGTAAACCACAGCAACCACAGGCTGTAGACTAAAACTAACCCTAACTAAACCACTGGAACCACAAACTGTAGACTAAAACTAACCCTAACTAAATCACTGGAGCTGTAGACTAAAACTAATCCTAACTAAACCACGGGGGCTGTAGACTAAAACTAACCTGAACTAAACCGCTGGAGCTGTACACTAAAACTAACTCTAACTAAATCACTGGAGCTGCAGACCAAAACTAACTCTAACTAAACCATTGGAGCTGTAAACTAACACTAACACCAACTAAACCACTGGAACCGCAAGCTGTAGACTAAAACTAACTAAACCACTGGAGCTTTAGACTCGGACTGAACCTAAATAAATCACTAAAACTAACTCTAACTTAATCACTAGATTAACCCTAACTAAACCACGGGGGCTGCAGACTAAAACTAACCCAAACTAAACCACTGGAGCTGCAGACTAAAACTAACCCTAACTAAACCACGGGGGCTGTAGACTAAAACTAACTCTAACTAAATCACTGGATCTGTAGACTAAAACTAACCCTAACTAAATCACTGGAGCTGTAGACTAAAACTAACCCTAACTAAACCACGGGGGCTGTAGACTAAAACTAACCCTAACTAAACCACGGGGGCTGTACACTAAGACTAACCCTAACTAAACCACTGGAACCACAAGCTGTAGACTAAAACTAACCCTAACTAAACCACTGGAACCACAAGCTGTAGACTAAAACTCACCCTAACTAAACCACGGGGGCTGTAGACTAAAACTAACCCTAACTAAACCACAGGGGCTGTAGACTCAGACTAACCCTAACTAAACCACGGGGGCTGTAGACTCGGACTGAACCTAAATAAATCACTAAAAATAACTCTAACTTAATCACTAGATTAACCCTAACTAAACCACGGGGGCTGCAGACTAAAACTAACCCAAACTAAACCACTGGAGCTGCAGACTAAAACTAACCCTAACTAAACCACGGGGGCTGTAGACTAAAACTAACCCTAACTAAATCACTGGAGCTGTAGACTAAAACTAACTCTAACTAAACCACGGGGGCTGCAGACTAAAACTAACTCTAACTTAATCACTAGATTAACCCTAACTAAACCACGGGGGCTGCAGACTAAAACTAACCCAAACTAAACCACTGGAGCTGCAGACTAAAACTAACCCGAACTAAACCACGGGGGCTGTAGACTAAAACTAACCAAAACTAAACCATTGGAGCTGTAGACTAAGACTAACTCTAACTAAATCACTGGATCTGTAGACTAAAACTAACCCTAACTAAATCACTGGAGCTGTAGACTAAAACTAACCCTAACTAAACCACGGGGGCTGTAGACTAAAACTAACCCTAACTAAACCACGGGGGCTGTACACTAAGACTAACCCTAACTAAACCACTGGAACCACAAGCTGTAGACTAAAACTAACCCTAACTAAACCACGGGGGCTGTAGACTAAAACTAACCCTAACTAAACCACAGGGGCTGTAGACTCAGACTAACCCTAACTAAACCACGGGGGCTGTAGACTCAGACTAACCCTAACTAAACCACGGGGGCTGTAGACTAAAACTAACCTGAACTAAACCATTGGAACCGCAAACTAATCCATTAAGGGTTCTAAACCAGCAGCTTCAGTGTCTAAGCCAGGCTTTGCTAGACTCCGGTGGGGTCAGAGTTTGAGCGAGTCGTCTTCCTCCGTCCTATCAGCCTCTGACTGGGGTATCTTCTGCATGGAGGGGTTATTAAATTTAAATGAGGGCTGCTGCAGAGCGGCTTCAGCGGGGCGTCCTGAATACATTTGTAAAACACAGATTTGAGTATCCGGTGACACATCGGCTTCTCCAGCCAGCAGACGCTGGACCAACAGGCCCAGAGATCTCTGGGTGGCAGGAGATCATTCACTTCACCACAACGGCTGCAGACGGACACGGTCAGCATTGATCTGGCCACACGTGACGTGTTATGGGCCCCATGTAGAACCCAGGATAAACACGAGGGCATTAAGGCCTCCAGATGCTGGGATGGAGATCAGTAGTGATCACACGTGATCAGTAGTAGTCAGGAGCAACAGCAGTATTCTGCTTCTCAGTACTTCTTTGTTGGGTTCAATGAAATCCGTCACAGAATACTCTGATTAGAACACGAGGAACAAAGACCTGGAACCTTGAGTTGTGTGTGCCTGTTCTCAGACCCCATACAGCGATAATGTGGTTAAATAGTGTATAGATATTTGAATGAGGTTTTCTACGTGTCCCACATCAAGGTCAAAGGAACATGTTCCTCCCCTGAGCCCTTCCTGGCTACGCCTGGAGGTCCTGAGGCGTTCCCATGTCACACGTACACCCTACAGGTCTACACGTATACCCTACAGGTCTACACGTACCGTACAGGTCTATGCGTACCCTATAGTTCTACGCGTAACCTACAGGTCCAGACGTACCCTACAGATCCACGTGTAGCCTATGGGTCCACATGTTGCCTAAACTTGTACACGGACCCTACAGGTCCACACATAACCTACAGGTCCACACGTAGCCTACAGGTCCACGTGTTCCCTATGGGTCAGCATGTACCCTACAGGTCTACACGTACCCTACAGGTCCACACATAACCTACAGGTCCACACGTAGCCTACAGGTCCACGTGTTCCCTATGGGTCAGCACGTACCCTACAGGTCTACACGTACCCTACAGGTCCACACATAACCTACAGGTCCACACGTACCCTACAGGTCTACACGTACCCTACAGGTCCACGTGTTCCCTATGGGTCAGCACGTACCCTACAGGTCTACACGTACCCTACAGGTCCACACATAACCTACAGGTCCACACATACCCTACAGGTCCACGTGTTCCCTATGGGTTTACACGTACCCTACAGGTCTACACATACCCTACAGGTCTACACGTACCCTACAGGTCCACACGTACCCTACAGGTCTACACGTACCCTACAGGTCCACACGTACCCTACAGGTCTACACATACCCTACAGGTCTACACGTACCCTACAGGTCTACACATACCCTACAGGTCTACACGTACCCTACAGGTCTACACGTACCCTACAGGTCTACATGTACCTTACAGGTCTACACGTACCCTACAGGTCTACACGTACCCTACAGGTCTACACGTACCCTACAGGTCTACACGTACCTTACAGGTCTACACGTACCCTACAGGTCTACACGTACCCTACAGGTCTACACGTACCCTACAGGTCTACACGTACCTTACAGGTCTACACGTACCCTACAGGTCTACACGTACCCTACAGGTCTACACGTACCCTAAAGTCCCTAGTGGGGTACACATAGACTAGTGAAGCCCCCCCTCAGCTCGCTGGTGGACTGGATGGAGGATCTCTGATCGGATCAGATGATTGGTCGGAGCTCCTCTGTCTCTACCGGACGCTTCAGCGATGAAGACACAAAAACAACGAGTCACACATGAACCTGAGGAGCTGATTGGCTGGAATCCCAGCACCATCACCCTAACAATGAGCGTCTGACGGCAGGGGCATGCTGGGAAAAAAGTGTTGATGGATCAGTTAATGAGAAACGATCCAGCAATAACACACACACAACACACACACACACACACAACACACACA
>NC_090776.1:285000-300000 GCF_040054535.1 Antennarius striatus | reverse complement strand
CCAATGGGCTGCTGGTTCCTTTCAGAGGGAACCATTGGGAACCAGTGGGCTGCTGGTTCCTGTCAGAGGGAAGCAATGGGCTGCTGGTTCCTATCAAAGGTAACCAGTGGGCTGCTGGTTCCTTTCAGAGGGAACAAATGGGCTACTGGTTCCTGTCAGAGAGGACCAACGGGAACCAATGGGCGGCTGGTTCCTGTCAAAGGGAACCAATGGGCTGCTGGTTCCTGTCAGAGGGAACCAACGGGAACCAATGGGCTGCTGGTTCCTGTCAGAGGTAACCAAAGGGAACTAATGGGCTGGTCCCTGTCAGAGGGAACCAATGGGCTGCTGGTTCCTGTCAGAGGGAACCAATGGGCTGCTGGTTCCTGTCAGAGGGAACCATTGAAAACCAATGGGCTGCTGGTTCCTGTCAGACGGAACCAATGGGTTGCTGGTTCCTGTCAGAGGGAACCAATGGGAACTAATGGGCTGGTCCCTGTCAGAGGGAACCAATGGGAACCAATGGGTTGATGGTTCCTGTCAGAGGGAACCAATGGGCTGCTGGTTCCTGTCAAAGGGAACCAATGGGCTGAGGGTTTCTGTCAGACGGAACCAATGGGCTGCTGGTCCTTTTCAGAGGGAACCATTGGGAACCAATGGGATGCTGTTTCCTGTCAGAGGGAACCACTGGGAACCAATGGGCTGCTGGTTCCTGTCAGAGGGAACCATTGGGAACCAATGGGCTGCTGGTTTCTGTCAGTGGGAACCACTGGGAACCAACTGGCTGCTGGTTCCTTTCAGAGGGAACCAATGGGAACCAATGGGCTGCTGTTTCCTGTCAAAGGGAAACAACGGGAACCAATGGGCTGCTGGTTCCTGTCAAAGGGAACCAATGGGCTGCTGGTTCCTGTCAGAGGGAAACAACGGGAACTAATGGGCTGCTGGTTCCTGTCAAAGGGAACCAATGGGCTGCTGGTTCCTGTCAGAGGGAACCATTGGGAACCAATGGGCTGCTGGTTCCTGTCAGTGGGAACCACTGGGAACCAACTGGCTGCTGGTTCCTTTCAGAGGGAACCAACGGGAACCAATGGGCTGCTGGTTCCTGTCAAAGGGAACCAATGGGCTGCTGGTTCCTGTCAAAGGGAACCAATGGGCTGCTGGTTTCTGTCAGTGGGAACCACTGGGAACCAACTGGCTGCTGGTTCCTTTCAGAGGGAACCAATGGGAACCAATGGGCTGCTGGTTCCTGTCAGAGGGAACCAATGGGCTGCTGGTTCTTGTCAGAGGGAACCAATGGGCTGCTGGTTCCTGTCAGAGGGAACCATTGAAAACCAATGGGCTGCTGGTTTCTGTCAGAGGGGACCAATGGACTGGTTTCTGTCAAAGGGAGCCAATGGGTACTAATGGGCTGGTCCATGTCAGGGGGAACCAATGGGCTGCTGGTTCCTGTCAGAGGGAACCAATGGGTTGCTGGTTCCTGTCAGAGGGAACCAATGGGAACTAATGGGCTGGTCCCTGTCAGAGGAAACCAATGGGAACCAATGGGTTGATGGTTCCTCTCAGAGGGAACCAATGGGCTGCTGGTTCCTGTCAGAGGGAACCATTGCGAACCAATTGCCTGCTGGTTACTGTCAGACGGAACCAATGGGCTGCTGGTTCCTGTCAGAAGGAACCAATGGCCTTCTGGTTCCTGTCAGAAGGAACCAATGGGAACCAATTGGCTGCTGGTCACTGTCAGAGAGAACCAATGGGCTGGTTTCTGTCAAAGGGAACCAATGGGAACTAATGGGCTGGTCCATGTCAGGGGGAACCAATGGGCTGCTGGTTCCTGTCAGTGGGAACCACTGGGAACCAATGGGCTGCTGGTTCCTTTCAGAGGGAACCAATGGGAACCAATGGGCTGCTGGTTCCTTTCAGAGGGAACCAATGGGAACCAATGGGCTGCTGGTTCCTGTCAAAGGGAACCAACGGGAACCAATGGGCTGCTGGTTCCTGTCAAAGGGAACCAATGGGCTGCTTGTTCCTGTCAAAGGGAACCAATGGGCTGCTGGTTCCTGTCAGAGGGAACCAATGGGCTGCTGGTTCCTGTCAAACGGAACCACTGAAAACCAATGGCCTGCTGGTTCCTGTCAGAGGGAACCAATGGGCTGCTGGTTCCTGTCAGAGGTAACCAATGGGCTGCTGGTTTGTGTCAAACGGAACAATTGAAAAACAATGGGCTGCTGATTCCTGTCAGATGGAACCATTGAAAACCAATGGGCTGCTGGTTCCTGTCAGAGGGAACCAATGGCCTGCTGGTTCCTGTCAGAAGGAACCAATGGGAACCAATTGGCTGCTGGTTACTGTCAGAGAGAACCAATGGGCTGGTTTCTGTCAAAGGGAACCCATGGGAACTAATGGGCTGGTCCATGTCAGGGGAAACCAATGGGCTGCTGGTTCCTGTCAGAGGGAACCAACGGGAACCAATGGGCTGCTGGTTCCTGTCAGACGGAACCAATGGGCTGCTGGTTCCTGTCAGAGGGAACCAATGGGAACTAATGGGCTGGTCCCTGTCAGAGGAAACCAATGGGCTGCTGGTTCCTGTCAGAGAGAACCAATGGGCTGAGGGTTCCTGTCAGACGGAACCAATGGGCTGCTGGTCCCTTTCAGAGGGAACCATTGGGAACCAATGGGATGCTTTTTCCTGTCAGAGGGAACCACTGGGAACCAATGGGCTGCTGGTTCCTTTCAGAGGGAACCATTGGGAACCAATGGGCTGCTGGTTCCTGTCAGAGGGAAGCAATGGGCTGCTGGTTCCTATCAAAGGGAACCAGTGGGCTGCTGGTTCCTGTCAAAGGGAACCAATGGGCTGCTGGTTCCTGTCAGAGGGAACCAACGGGAACCAATGGGCTGCTGGTTCCTGTCAGAGGTAACCAATGGGAACTAATGGGCTGGTCCCTGTCAGAGGGAACCAATGGGCTGCTGGTTCCTGTCAGAGGGAACCAATGGGCTGCTGGTTCCTGTCAGAGGGAACCATTGAAAACCAATGGGCTGCTGGTTCCTGTCAGACGGAACCAATGGGTTGCTGGTTCCTGTCAGAGGGAACCAATGGGAACTAATGGGCTGGTCCCTGTCAGAGGGAACCAATGGGAACCAATGGGTTGATGGTTCCTGTCAGAGGGAACCAATGGGGTGCTGGTTCCTGTCAAAGGGAACCAATGGGCTGAGGGTTTCTGTCAGACGAAACCAATGGGCTGCTGGTCCCTTTCAGAGGGAAAAATTTGGGAACCAATGGGATGCTGTTTCCTGTCAGAGGGAACCACTGGGAACCAATGGGCTGCTGGTTCCTGTCAGAGGGAACCATTGGGAACCAATGGGCTGCTGGTTTCTGTCAGTGGGAACCACTGGGAACCAACTGGCTGCTGGTTCCTTTCAGAGGGAACCAATGGGAACCAATGGGCTGCTGGTTCCTGTCAAAGGGAAACAACGGGAACCAATGGGCTGCTGGTTCCTGTCAAAGGGAACCAATGGGCTGCTGGTTCCTGTCAGAGGGAAACAACGGGAACCAATGGGCTGCTGGTTCCTGTCAAAGGGAACCAATGGGCTGCTGGTTCCTGTCAGAGGGAACCATTGGGAACCAATGGGCTGCTGGTTCCTGTCAGTGGGAACCACTGGGAACCAACTGGCTGCTGGTTCCTTTCAGAGGGAACCAATGGGAACCAATGTGCTGCTGGTTCCTTTCAGAGGGAACCAATGGGAACCAATGGGCTGCTGGTTCCTGTCAAAGGGAAACAACGGGAACCAATGGGCTGCTGGTTCCTCTCAAAGGGAATCGATAGGCTGCTGGTTCCTGTCAGAGGGAAGCAATGGGCTGCTGGTTCCTGTCAAAGGGAACTAACGGGAACCAATGGGCTGCTGGTTCCTGTCAGAGGGAACCAATGGGCTGCTGGTTCCTGTCAGAGGGAACCATTGAAAACCAATGGGCTGCTGGTTCCTTTCAGAGGGGACCAATGAGAACCAATGGGCTGCTGGTTCCTGTCAGAGGGAACAAATGGGTTGCTGGTTCCTGTCAGAGGGAACCAATGGGAAGTAATGGGCTGGTCCCTGTCAGAGGGAACCAATGGGAACCAATGAGTTGATGGTTCGTGTCAGAGGGAACCAATGGGCTGATGGTTCCTGTCAGAGGGAACCATTGAGAACCAATTGGCTGCTGGTTCCTTTCAGGCGGAACCAATGGGCTGCTGGTTCCTGTCAGAAGGAACCAATGGGTACCAATGGGCTGCTGGTTCCTGTCAGAAGGAACCAATGGGAAATAATTGGCTGCTGGTTACTGTCAGAGAGAACCAATGGGCTGGTTTCTGTCAAAGAGAACCAATGGGAACTAATGGGCTGGTCCATGTCAGGGGGAACCAATGGGCTGCTGGTTCCTGTCAGAGGGAACCAAAGGGAACCAATGGGCTGCTGGTTCCTGTCAGACGGAACCAATGGGCTGCTGGTTCCTGTCAGAAGGAACCAATGGGCTGCTGGTTCCTCACAGAGGGAACAATTGAGAACCAATGGGCTGCTGGTTCCTGTCAGAGGGAACCAATGGGCTGGTTTCTGTCAAAGGGAACCAATGGGAAGTAATGGCCTGGTCCCTGTCAGAGGGAACCAACAGGTTGCTGGTTCCTGTCAGAGCGAACAAACGGGAACCAATGGGGTGCTGGTTCCTGTCAGAGGGAACCAATGGGAACCAATGGGCTGCTGGTTCCTGTCAGACGGAACCAATGGGCTGCTGGTTCCTGTCAGAGGTAACCAATGGGAACTAATGGGCTGGTCCCTGTCAGAGGGAACCAATGGGCTGCTGGTTCCTGTCAGAGGGAACCAATGGGCTGCTGGTTCCTGTCAGAGGGAACCATTGAAAACCAATGGGCTGCTGGTTCCTGTCAGAGGGGACCAATAAGAACCAATGGGCTGCTGGTTCCTGTCAGAGGGAACCAATGGGTTGCTGGTTCCTGTCAGAGGGAACCAATGGCAACTAATGGGCTGGTCCCTGTCAGAGGGAACCAATGGGAACCAATGGGTTGATGGTTCCTGTCAGAGGGAACCAATGGGCTGCTGGTTCCTGTCAGAGGGAACCATTGAGAACCAATTGGCTGCTGGTTACTGTCAGACGGAACCAATGGGCTGCTGGTTCCTGTCAGAAGGAAATAATGGGAACCAATTGGCTGCTGGTTACTGTCAGAGAGAACCAATGGGCTGGTTTCTGTCAAAGGGAACCAATGGGAACTAATGGGCTGGTCCATGTCAGGGGGAACCAATGGGCGGCTGGTTCCTGTCAGAGGGAACCACGGGAACCAATGGGCTGCTGGTTCCTGTCAGACGGAACCAATGGGCTGCTGGTTCCTGTCAGAGGGAACCAATGGGAACTAAAGGGCTGGTCCCTGTCAGAGGGAACCAATGGGCTGCTGGTTCCTTTCAGAGGGAACCAATGGGAACCAATGGGCTTCTGGTTCCTGTCAAAGGGAACCAATGGGCTGAGGGTTTCTGTCAGACGGAACCAATGGGCTGCTGGTCCCTTTCAGAGGGAAGCAATGGGCTGCTGGTTCCTGTCAGACGGAACCAATGGGCTGCTGGTTCCTGTCAGAGGGAACCAATGGGAACTAATGGGCTGGTCCCTGTCAGAGGGAACCAATGGGCTGCTGGTTCCTTTCAGAGGGAACCAATGGGAACCAATGGGCTTCTGGTTCCTGTCAAAGGGAACCAATGGGCTGAGGGTTTCTGTCAGACGGAACCAATGGGCTGCTGGTCCCTTTCAGAGGGAAGCAATGGGCTGCTGGTTCCTGTCAAAGGGAAACAACGGGAACCAATGGGCTGCTGGTTCCTGTCAAAGGGAACCAATGGGCTGCTGGTTCCTGTCAGAGGGAAGTAATGGGCTGCTAGTTCCTGTCAAAGGGAACCAACGGGAAGTAATGGGCTGGTCCCTGTCAGAGGGAACCAATGGGAACCAATGGGTTGATGGTTCCTGTCAGAGGGAACCAATGGGCTGCTGGTTCCTGTCAGAGGGAACCAATGAGAACCAATTGGCTGCTGGTTCCTTTCACACGGAACCAATGAGCTGCTGGTTCCTGTCAGAAGGAACAAATGGGTACCAATGGGCTGCTGGTTCCTGTCAGAAGGAACCATTGGGAACCAATTGGCTGCTGGTTACTGTCAGAGAGAACCAATGGGCTGGTTTCTGTCAAACGGAACCAATGGGAACTAATGGGCTGGTCCATGTCAAGGGGAACCAATGGGCTGCTGGTTCCTGTCAGAGGGAACCAACGGGAACCAATGGGCTGCTGGTTCCTGTCAGACGGAACCAATGGGCTGCTGGTTCCTGTCAGAAGAAACCAATGGGCTGCTGGTTCCTCACAGAGGGAACAATTGAGAACCAATGGGCTGCTGGTTCCTGTCAGAGAGAACCAATGGGCTGGTTTCTTTCAAAGGGAACCAATGGGAAGTAATGGCCTGGTCCCTGTCAGAGGGAACCAACAGGTTGCTGGTTCCTGTCAGAGCGAACAAACGGGAACCAATGGGGTGCTGGTTCCTGTCAGACGGAACCAATGGGCTGCTGGTTCCTGTCAGAGGTAACCAATGGGAACTAATGGGCTGGTCCCTGTCAGAGGGAACCAATGGGCTGCTGGTTCCTGTCAGAGGGAACCAATGGGCTGCTGGTTCCTGTCAGAGGGAACCATTGAAAACCAATGGGCTGCTGGTTCCTGTCAGAGGGGACCAATGGGCTGAGGGTTTCTGTCAGACGGAACCAATGGGCTGCTGTTCCCTTTCAGAGGGAAGGAATGGGCTGCTGGTTCCTGTCAAAGGGAAACAACGGGAACCAATGAGCTGCTGGTTCCTGTCAAAGGAAACCAATGGGCTGCTAGTTCCTGTCAAAGGGAACCAACGGGAAGTAATGGGCTGGTCCCTGTCAGAGGGAACCAATGGGAACCAATGGGTTGATGGTTCCTGTCAGAGGGAACCAATGGGCTGCTGGTTCCTGTCAGAGGGAACCATTGAGAACCAATTGGCTGCTGGTTCCTTTCACACGGAACCAATGAGCTGCTGGTTCCTGTCAGAAGGAACAAATGGGTACCAATGGGCTGCTGGTTCCTGTCAGAAGGAACCATTGGGAACCAATTGGCTGCTGGTTACTGTCAGAGAGAACCAATGGGCTGGTTTCTGTCAAACGGAACCAATGGGAACTAATGGGCTGGTCCATGTCAAGGGGAACCAATGGGCTGCTGGTTCCTGTCAGAGGGAACCAACAGGAACCAATGGGCTGCTGGTTCCTGTCAGACGGAACCAATGGGCTGCTGGTTCCTGTCAGAAGGAACCAATGGGCTGCTGGTTCCTCACAGAGGGAACAATTGAGAACCAATGGGCTGCTGGTTCCTGTCAGAGAGAACCAATGGGCTGGTTTCTTTCAAAGGGAACCAATGGGAAGTAATGGCCTGGTCCCTGTCAGAGGGAACCAACAGGTTGCTGGTTCCTGTCAGAGCGAACAAACGGGAACCAATGGGGTGCTGGTTCCTGTCAGACGGAACCAATGGGCTGCTGGTTCCTGTCAGAGGTAACCAATGGGAACTAATGGGCTGGTCCCTGTCAGAGGGAACCAATGGGCTGCTGGTTCCTGTCAGAGGGAACCAATGGGCTGCTGGTTCCTGTCAGAGGGAACCATTGAAAACCAATGGGCTGCTGGTTCCTGTCAGAGGGGACCAATGGGCTGAGGGTTTCTGTCAGACGGAACCAATGGGCTGCTGTTCCCTTTCAGAGGGAAGCAATGGGCTGCTGGTTCCTGTCAAAGGGAAACAACGGGAACCAATGAGCTGCTGGTTCCTGTCAAAGGGAACCAATGGGCTGCTAGTTCCTGTCAAAGGGAACCAACGGGAAGTAATGGGCTGGTCCCTGTCAGAGGGAACCAATGGGAACCAATGGGTTGATGGTTCCTGTCAGAGGGAACCAATGGGCTGCTGGTTCCAGTCAGAGGGAACCATTGAGAACCAATTGGCTGCTGGTTCTTTTCACACGGAACCAATGGGCTGCTGGTTCCTGTCAGAAGGAACCAATGGGTACCAATGGGCTGCTGGTTCCTGTCAGAAGGAACCATTGGGAACCAATTGGCTGCTGGTTACTGTCAGAGAGAACCAATGGGCTGGTTTCTGTCAAACGGAACCAATGGGAACTAATGGGCTGGTCCATGTCAAGGGGAACCAATGGGCTGCTGGTTCCTGTCAGACGGAACCAATGGGCTGCTGGTTCCTGTCAGAGGGAACCAACGGGAACCAATGGGCTGCTGGTTCCTGTCAGACGGAACCAATGGGCTGCTGGTTCCTGTCAGAAGGAACCAATGGGCTGCTGGTTCCTCACAGAGGGAACAATTGAAAACCAATGGGCTGCTGGTTCCTGTCAGAGAGAACCAATGGGCTGGTTTCTTTCAAAGGGAACCAATGGGAAGTAATGGCCTGGTCCCTGTCAGAGGGAACCAATGGGTTGCTGGTTCCTGTCAGAGGGAACCAATGGGGTGCTGGTTCCTGTCAGACGGAACCAATGGGCTGCTGGTTCCTGTCAGAGGTAACCAATGGGAACTAATGGGCTGGTCCCTGTCAGAGGGAACCAATGGGCTGCTGGTTCCTGCCAGAGGGAACCAATGGGCTGCTGGTTCCTGTCAGAGGGAACCAATGGGTTGCTGGTTCCTGTCAGAGGGAACCAATGGGAACTAATGGGCTGGTCCCTGTCAGAGGGAACCAATGGGAACCAATGGGTTGATGGTCCCTGTCAGAGGGAACCAATGGGCTGCTGGTTCCTGTCAGAGGGAACCAATGGGCTGCTGGTTCCTGTCAGACGGAACCAATGGGCTGCTGGTTCCTGTCAGAGGGAACCAACGGGAACCAATGGGCTGCTGGTTCCTGTCAGACGGAACCAATGGGCTGCTGGTTCCTGTCAGAAGGAACCAATGGGCTGCTGGTTCCTCACAGAGGGAACAATTGAAAACCAATGGGCTGCTGGTTCCTGTCAGAGAGAACCAATGGGCTGGTTTCTTTCAAAGGGAACCAATGGGAAGTAATGGCCTGGTCCCTGTCAGAGGGAACCAATGGGTTGCTGGTTCCTGTCAGAGGGAACCAATGGGGTGCTGGTTCCTGTCAGACGGAACCAATGGGCTGCTGGTTCCTGTCAGAGGTAACCAATGGGAACTAATGGGCTGGTCCCTGTCAGAGGGAACCAATGGGCTGCTGGTTCCTGCCAGAGGGAACCAATGGGCTGCTGGTTCCTGTCAGAGGGAACCAATGGGTTGCTGGTTCCTGTCAGAGGGAACCAATGGCAACTGATGGGCTGGTCCCTGTCAGAGGGAACCAATGGAAACCAATGGGTTGATGTTTCCTGTCAGAGGGAACCAATGGGCTGCTGGTTCCTGTCAGACGGAACCAATGGGCTGCTGGTTCCTGTCAGAAGGAACCATGGGCTGCTGGTTCCTGTCAGAAGGAAATAATGGGAACCAATTGGCTGCTGGTTACTGTCAGAGAGAACCAATGGGCTGGTTTCTGTCAAAGGGAACCAATGGGAACTAATGGGCTGGTCCATGTCAGGGGGAACCAATGGGCGGCTGGTTCCTGTCAAAGGGAAACAACGGGAACCAATGGGATGCTGGTTCCTGTCAAAGGGAACCAATGGGCTGCTGGTTCCTGTCAGAGGGAAGTAATGGGCTGCTGGTTCCTGTCAAAGGGAACCAACGGGAAGTAATGGGCAGGTCCCTGTCAGAGGGAACCAATGGAAACCAATGGGTTGATGGTTCCTTTCAGAGGGAACCAATGGGCTGCTGGTTCCTGTCAGAGGGAACCATTGAGAACCAATTGGCTGCTGGTTCCTTTCACACGGAACCAATGGGTTGCTGGCTCCTGTCAGAAGGAACCATTGGGAACCAATTGGCTGCTGGTTACTGTCAGAGAGAACCAATGGGCTGGTTTCTGTCAAACGGAACCAATGGGAACTAATGGGCTGGTCCATGTCAAGGGGAACCAATGAGCTGCTGGTTCCTGTCAGAGGGAACTAACGGGAACCAATGGGCTGCTGGTTCCTGTCAGACGGAATCAATGGGCTGCTGGTTCCTGTCAGAAGGAACCAATGGGCTGCTGGTTCCTCACAGAGGGAACAATTGAGAACCAATGGGCTGCTGGTTCCTGTCAGAGAGAACCAATGGGCTGGTTTCTGTCAAAGGTAACCAATGGGAACCAATGGGCTGCTGGTACCTGTCAGACGGAACCAATGGGAACCAATGGGCTGCTGGTTCCTGTCAGAGGGAACCAATGGGAACCAATCAGGTGCTGGTTCCTGTCATAGGGAACCAATGGGAACCAATGGGCTGCTGGTTCCTGTCAGAGGGAACCAATCAGCCGCTGGTTCCTGTCAGGGGGAACCATTGGGAACGAATGGGTTGCTGGTTCCTGTCAGAGGGAACCAATGGGAACTAATGGGCTGGTCCCTGTCAGAGGGAACCAATGAGCTGCTCGTTCCTGTCAGAGGGAACCAATGGTAACCCATTGGCTGAGGGTTCCTGTCAAACGGAACCAGTGTGCTGAGGGTTCCTGTCAGACAGAACCAATGGGCTGCTGGTTCCTGTAAAAGAGAACCAATGGGCTGCTGGTTCCTGTCAGAGGGAACCAACGGGAACCAATGGGCTGCTGGTTCCTGTCAAAGGGAACCAATGGGCTGCTGGTTCCTGTCAGAGGGAACCAACGGGAACCAATGGGCCGCTGGTTCCAGTCAAAGGGAACCAGTGGGCTGAGGGTTCCTGTCAGACGGAAGCAATGGGCTGCTGGTTCCTGTCAGAGGGAAACCAATGGGTTGATGGTTCCTGTCAGAGGGAAACCAATGGGCTGCTGGTTCCTGTCAGAGGGAACCAATGGGAACCAATGAGCTGCTGGTTCCTGTCAGAGGGAACCAATGGGAACCAATGGGCTGCTGGTTCCTGTCAGAGGGAACCAATGGGAACCAATGAGCTGCTGGTTCCTGTCAGAGGGAACCAATGGGAACCAATGGGCTGCTGGTTCCTTTCAGAGGCAACCAATGGGCTGCTGGTTCCTGTCAGAGGGAACCAATGGGAACCAATGGGCTGCTGGTTCCTGTCAGAGGGAACCAATGGGAACCAATCAGGTGCTGGTTCCTGTCATAGGGAACCAATGGGAACCAATGGGCTGAGGGTTCTTGTCAGAGGGAACCAATGGGCTGCTGGTTCCTGTCAGAGGGACTGGAACCAACCAGAGACAATGACGGATCAATCAAACTTTATTGATCAATCACGTCTCAGGTGAAGGCGTGACACTGCCTCTCGTCTATCGGCTGGGAAAAGCACCACTACAGCTGTGACCCACAAGGGGGGGTGGAGGGAGAGATGGAGAGTATGAGGGGTGGAGGGGTGGAGGGATGGAGGGGTGGAGGGGTGGAGGGGTGGAGGGGTGGAGGGGTGGAGGGGTGGAGGGGTGGAGGGATGGAGGGATGGAGGGGTGGAGGGCTGGAGGGGTGGAGGGCTGGAGGGATGGAGGGGTGGAGGGATGGAGGAATGGAGGGATGGAGGGCTGGAGGGGTGGAGGGATGGAGGGGTGGAGCGATGGAGGGGTGGAGGGATGGAGGGGTGGAGGGGTGGAGGGAGGCTGTGATGACTGGAGTCCCCCTAAAACCTGTCAAACGGCTCCACCTTGTGGACAAACCCCCCAGTGACGCGTCAGAACTGGTTCCTCTGTGGGTTCCGGTGTTCTGGAGAACGGAACCAACGTGTGATCTGAACCCACAACCTCTGACCTCATTCGGTTTCAGTATATGAGCCCGTGACCTCTGACCTCATGGGGGTCTAGTATCGAACCCGTGACCTCTGACCTCATGGGGGTGTAGTATGTCAACCTGTGACCTCTGACCTCATTCGGTTTCAGTATATGAACCCGTGACCTCTGACCTCATGGGGGTCTAGTATCGAGCCCGTCACCTCTGACCTCATGGGGGTCCAGTATGTGAACCTGTGACCTCTGACCTCATGGGGTCTAGTATCTGAACCCGTGACCTCTGACCTCATGGGGGTCCAGTATCTGAACCCGTGACCTGATGATGAGATGAAATAGAAAGAAAGTGAGCTTTGCTGATCCCAAATGAGCAGCTTGTAGGGGGGACGACGAGGTGAGCTGACCCCTCCTGCTGTCAGCTCACACGCTGAGGATGTCTGGGGGGGGGACTGAACCGCCAATGTCTGATCACGAGGCTCCGCCCCGGCTTGGGTGTGACCTGGACACGTGTTCTGCTGGTTCTGACCCGGTGGGATGGAACCTGTGTCCTGAAGGGATGTTGGTGAGCTGAACCTGGGTCCTGGTGCAGGCCTGATCCAGGCTCTGGGGGGAGGACTGGGCATTGACCCCGTGTTGCCACCAGAGGGCAGCGTTCTCCTGTCCTACGTCGCCCTCACAGGCGGACGGCAGCGGTCCAGTGGACAGCGGTCCGGTGGGGGGCGGTCCAGTGGGCGGCGGTCCGGTGGGGGGTGGTCCAGTGGGTGCCGATCCAGCGGGGGGCGGTCCAGTGGGCGGCGGTCTAGTGGGGGGCAGTCCAGCCAGAAGGGTCCGGGTTTCGTCCCGTCTGTGTGGAGTCTGAAGGTTCTGATGTCTGGTGGGTCGGTGTTTGAGATAAAACCCTTTAAACAACACCTGAAAGGAGAGGATCAGGTTAGTACTGGTTAGTACAGGTTAGTACAGGTTAATACAGGTTAATACAGGTTAGTACAGGTTAGTACGGGTTAGTACGGGTTAGTACGGGTTAGTACAGGTTAGTACAGGTTAATACAGGTTAGTACGGGTTAGTACGGGTTAGTACAGGTTAGTACAGGTTAGTACAGGTTAGTACAGGTTAGTACAGGTTAATACAGGTTAGTACAGGTTAGTACAGGTTAATACAGGTTAATACAGGTTAGTACAGGTTAGTACGGGTTAGTACGGGTTAGTACGGGTTAGTACAGGTTAGTACAGGTTAATACAGGTTAGTACGGGTTAGTACGGGTTAGTACAGGTTAGTACAGGTTAGTACGGGTTAGTACAGGTTAGTACAGGTTAATACAGGTTAGTAAAGGTTAGTACGGGTTAACACGGGTTATTATGGGTTAGTACGGGTTAGTACAGGTTAGTGCAGGTTAGTACAGGCTAGTACAGGTTAGTACGGGTTAATACGGGTTAGTACGGGTTAGTACAGGTTAGTACAGGTTAATACAGGTTAGTACAGGTTAGTACAGGTTAGTACAGGTTAGTACAGGTTAATACAGGTTAGTACAGGTTAATACAGGTTAGTACAGGTCAGGTTAGTACAGGTTAATTCAGGTTAGTACAGGTTAGTACAGGTTAGTACAGGTTAATACAGGTTAGTACAGGTTAGTACAGGTTAATACAGGTTAGTACAGGTTAGTACAGTTTAATACAGGTTAATACAGGTTAGTACAGGTTAATACAGGTTAGTACAGGTTAGTACGGGTTAATACAGGTTAGTACATGTTAATACAGGTTATTACAGATTAGTACAGGTTAGTACAGGTTAGTACAGGTTAATACAGGTTAGTACAGGTTAGTACGGGTTAATACGGGTTAGTACGGGTTAGTACAGGTTAGTACAGGTTAGTACAGGTTAATACAGGTTAGTACAGGTTAGTACAGGTTAGTACAGGTTAATACAGGTTAGTACAGGTTAATATAGGTTAGTACAGGTCAGGTTAGTACAGGTTAATACAGGTTAGTACAGGTTAGTACAGGTTAGTACAGGTTAGTACAGTTTAATACAGGTTAATACAGGTTAGTACAGGTTAATACAGGTTAGTACAGGTTATTACAGTTTAATACAGGTTAATACAGGTTAGTACAGGTTAGTACAGGTTAATACAGGTTAGTACAGGTTAGTACAGGTTAGTACAGGTTAATACAGGTTAGTACAGGTTAATACAGGTTAGTACAGGTTAATACAGGTTAGTACAGGTTAGTACAGGTTAGTACAGGTTAATACAGGTTAGTACAGGTTAGTACAGGCTAGTACAGGTTAATACAGGTTAGTACAGTTTAGTACAGGTTAGTACAGGTTAGTAGAGGTTAATACAGGTTAGTACAGGTTAATACAGGTTAGTACAGGTTAATACAGGTTAGTACAGGTTAATACAGGTTAGTACAGGTTAATACAGGTTAATACAGGTTAGTATAGGTTAGTACATGTTAGTACAGGTTAATACAGGTTAGTACAGGTTAGTACAGTTTAGTACAGGTTAATACAGGTTAGCACAGGTTAGTACAGGTTAGTACAGGTTAGTACATTTAAATACAGGTTAGCACAGGTTAGTACAGGTTAGTACAGGTTAGTACATTTAATTACAGGTACTAACCTGTATTTAGTACAGGTTAATACAGGTTAGTACAGGTTAATACAGGTTAGTACAGGTTAGTACAGGTTAATACAGGTTAGTACAGGTTAGTACAGGTTAATACAGGTTAATACAGGTTAGTACAGGTTAGTACAGGTTAGTACAGGCTAATACAGGTTAATACAGGTTAGTACAGTTTAGTACAGGTTAGTACAGCTTAGTAGAGGTTAATACAGGTTAGTACAGCTTAGTACAGGTTAATACAGGTTAGTACAGGTTAATACAGGTTAGTACAGGTTAATACAGGTTAGTACAGGTTAGTACAGGTTAATACAGGTTAGTACAGGTTAGTACAGGTTAGTACAGGTTAATACAGGTTAGTACAGGTTAGTACAGGTTAATACAGGTTAATACAGGTTAATACAGGTTAATACAGGTTAGCACAGGTTAGTACAGGTTAGTACAGGTTAGTACAGGTTAGTACAGGTTAGTACAGGTTAGTACAGGTTAATACAGGTTAATACAGGTTAGCACAGGTTAGTACAGGTTAGTACAGGTTAGTACAGGTTAGTACAGGTTAGTACAGGTTAATACAGGTTAGTAAAGGTTAGTACAGGTTAATACAGGTTAATACAGGTTAGTACAGGTTAGTACAGGTT
>NC_090776.1:270000-280000 GCF_040054535.1 Antennarius striatus | reverse complement strand
GCCGTCTGCAGAGGGGCGGTAGGCCGTCTGCAGAGGAGCGGTAGGCCGTCTGCAGAGGAGCGGTAGGCCGTCTGCAGAGGAGCGGTAGTCCGTCTGCTGTAGGCTGCTCACACATGGAGCCGTCCTGACTGGTCACCAGGTGAGAGCAGTCAGTGGTGTCACTGGTTGGTTGAAGCCAGCTCCAGTAGGCTTACGCCCTCACCTGGGGGGTCACCTGACTGCCTGCTGTGTCGTAGGTCTTCACGCCGTCATGTCGGAGCAGACGCCACGCCGTCCGGATGCTCGTCCCAGATGCGTCCTGCGCAGCTGGAGCGCAGACGGCTCCGTGTGGAAGGGGAAGAAGCGTTCCCGTAGCCATGGAAACGTCTCAAGCCCCGGGGGGCGGGGGGCGGAGCCAACGGAGGAAGCTGGTGTGAGGTCCACTTCCTGTTCGAGGCGCCGCAGAGACAGGAAGTGCAGCTGCGGCGACCTGGGGGATGCGCTGACGCCTGCAGACGTGGACCCCCCCTGTCGGAAGGCGCCGTCCCGCCGCTCGCTGCGGCAGAAGTTCCATGATGCCGTGGGGCAGTGCTTCCCCCTGCAGCCCCACCCCAAGCCCCGCCCACCGGGCTCCACCCTCTTCCTGTCCAGACGGAGGGTCCACGCCTCCGAGGACACCTGTCCCTTCTCCCCCAGGTCTGAGCCGGCTCCATGCTGGGACCCCTCCTGTCCTCATGGGGGGGCCGCCGACCCCCCCAGCGACTGCGTGCTGGTGCCGGACCTCCTCCAGATCAGCAACAGCCCCTGCTACTGGGGGGTCCTGGACCGGCTGGAGGCGGAGCGTCTCCTGGAGGGCCAACCGGAGGGCACCTTCCTGCTGCGAGACTCCGCCCAGCACGACTTCCTGTTCTCCGTCAGCTTCCGGCGCTTCAGCCGCTCGCTGCACGCCCGCATCGAGCAGAGTGGGCGGGGCTTCGGCTTCGACGTGCGCGACCCCCTGACCTACCGGGACGCCAGTGTGACGGGGCTGCTGAGGCACTACGGCGACCCCCGCTCCCGCCGCTTCTTCGAGCCGCTGCTGTCCCGCCCCCTGGCCAGGCCCTTCCCCTTCCCGCTGCAGCACCTGTGCAGGACGGTCATCTGCAGCCGCACCACCTACGGGGGGGTCGCCGGCCTGCCGCTGCCCCCCCCGATCAGGGACTACCTGCGACAGTACCACATCAGGAGCGATGGCGCCGGCACCGCCCCGCCGTCTGCAGTTGGGCTCCTGACCGACGCCCGGTGACCCCCTTAGAGCTGGGGCACAGTTCACCGGGACCGGGACCAGGACTGGGCTGGAGGACCAGACCTCTACCTGTACAGGACCAGGACCAGGCTCGAAGCAGCAACATGATGTTCAAGAACTGGATCTGATGGACCTGATGGACCTGATGGACCTGATGGACCTGATGGGTCTGATGGACCTGATGGACCTGATGGACCTGATGGACCTGATGGACCTGATGGGTCTGATGGACCTGATGGATCTAATGGACCTGATGGACCTGATGGACCTGATGGACCTGATGGGTCTGATGGACCTGATGGACCTGATGGACCTGATGGATCTGATGGACCTGATGGATCTGATGGATCTGATGGACCTGATGGATCTGATGGACCTGATGGATCTGATGGATCTGATGGACCTGATGGACCTAATGGACCTGATGGACCTGATGGACCTGATGGACCTGATGGGTCTGATGGACCTGATGGACCTGATGGACCTGATGGACCTGATGGACCTGATGGATCTGATGGACCTGATGGACCTAATGGACCTGATGGATCTGATGGACCTGATGGACCTGATGGACCTGATGGATCTGATGGACCTGATGGACCTGATGGATCTGATGGACCTGATGGACCTGATGGATCTGATGGATCTGATGGACCTGATGGACCTGATGGATCTGATGGACCTGATGGACCTGATGGATCTGATGGACCTGATGGACCTGATGGATCTGATGGACCTGATGGACCTGATGGACCTGATGGATCTGATGGACCTGATGGACCTGATGGACCTGATGGACCTGATGGATCTGATGGATCTGATGGACCTGATGGACCTGATGGACCTGATGGACCTGATGGACCTGATGGACCTGATGAACCTGAAGACTGGAATTTAAAACAGTTTGATTCATTTCCGGTGAGCACTGTGCCCCCCCCCCCCCGTGTCCCTCTAGTTTACCTGATGGTGTGTTGTAGTACTCACTACAGCCACACGGTGGCGGTAGCAGCGTTCTGATGTCATGTTTTCTTTCCAGACGTGAACATTGATTATTACCGGATAACATTCAGACACATTAAACTAATGATTATCGTCTTTTAGTGAACGATTGATTGATTTATTAGTGTGAAGCTATCATGACAGACATGTTTGAATGGGGTCTCTTCTCATATTTATATTTATGGATATAGAACTCAACACCAGAGGTGTGTAATAAAAAGTTAAATCTGTAATCATTACTGTTAATTGGTTGCTATGGTTACTGGTCATAACTTCAGCAATACTGTTTATTCACAGTGATACCAGTAAATAGCATTTACACTGTTTTTGTGGTGTGTGTGTGTGTGTGTGCGTGTGTGTGCGTGTGTGTGTGTGTGTGTGTGTGTGTGTGTGTGTGTGTGTGTGTGTGTGTGTGTGTGTGTGTGTGTGTGCGTGCGTGTGTGTGTGTGTGTGTGTGTGTGTGTGACAGGCTAATGATATGGAAAATGCTGGAGTGTAAAACTCTCCATCCTGCTGTCGGTGAAGGTCACCTCCAGACTCGAAATGCCAATGGAGCAAAATGAAGATAAGAACATGAAAAAGACCCCCCCAACACACACACACACACACACACACACACACACACACACACACACACACACACACACACACACACACACACGCACACACACACACACGCACACACACACACACACACACTGGGAGGGGGGGGCACCCAGATTCAGATTTTTCATTGATTGATGTGTCATTCAGCCTCTCTCCCATTCAGCAGCAAAAACATTGTGTGTGTATGTGTGTGTGTGTGTGTGTGTGTGTGTGTGTGTGTGTGTGTGTATGTGAGTGTGTGTGTGTGTGTGTGTGTGTGTGTGTTTGAAGCATTAATGTCATCCTTCAGGACCTCAGTCTCCTCACAGCAGGCGTGTCGTTGCGTGACGTTCATCATACGTGACGTTCCAGCCTGACACACTGATTACAGGCCTGTTGAACACGCACCCCCGCCCCCTCCTCAGTGATGTCCAGCTGTCTGCCAGCAGCTACTTCCTGTTGCACTCACCAACCCCCCAGGAGAGACCAAGATGAAAGCAGAGGCACTGATGGTGACTTCACTGCTTCACCATGGATCTGTTCACTATTATGGAAGAAAACTTTATTCACTTAATTTCTCATGTTGTTTAAATTCACTCATTAAAACAGATTCTGTGTCTTTTCTGTTTTATTAATACTCTTCAGTTTCATCCTATTAGTGAGAAGGGAAGCCTGTTTGTGCAGATCAATACAGGATGTCTGATTTCTAGTTGTGACTGGAGACCCTCTAATGAACTGACGTCACCTCCAGCTAAATAAAATAAAATAAAATAAAATAAAATGATATAAAATAAAATAAAATAAAATAATAATCAGGATCACACAATAACCAGGAAATTAACTTCATACTTGTAAAATGAGTTTTGGATTTATGTTTAACAGATCAGCTGTTCTATTGAAATCAATAGTCACGTGTTTTCTACCTGACGTCACGTGACCGCGGGATGAACGCGGGTCTGAATATTTCCGTTACTCTTTTTTCAGTTTATTTCACATTTCCTCCACTCCTTTAGGTTTTATTCCTACATTTATAATCGATGTGATCGATATGAGCTCCCATCCAGCGCGGTGGGAGGGCCTTCCGGTGTGACGTCATGACGCACAGGCGGGAGCTGCGTCGCTTCGTTTCCTGGTTTCTCAGGCAGCGCGGGAGATTCAGGAGCGGCTGGTCGGTGGTTACGGTCACCGGGGACGTTCGGATCGGTAGGTGTCGGTACCGGTCGGTTACCGGGTCGATTTAATCCGAATCAAACGTTGTACCTTCATTGAATCCGGATTAGAGCTCAACAGTCTGAACGACTTTAAAGCGTTTTAGCTGACGGCTAACAGCGCTAGTTCACCCGGTCGGCTAGCTAAGGGACCGGCGGGGGCTCACGCGCTCCGGCCGGGTTCTGTGATTGATCCGGTGCCAGTTCCGGTTCTGTGATCAATCCGGTGCGGGTTCTGTGATTGATCCGGTGCTGGTTCCGGTTCTGTGATTGATCCGGTGCTGGTTCCGGTTCTGTGATCGATCAGGTGCTGGTTCTAGTTCTGTGATTGATCCGTTGCTGGTTCCGGTTCTGTGATTGATCCGGTGCCAGTTACGGTTCTGTGATCGATCCGGTGCTGGTTGTGAGATTGTTCCGGTGCTGGTTCTAGTTCTGTGATTGATCCGGTGCTGTTTCTGTGATCGATCCAGTGCTAGTTCTGGTTCTGTGATTGATCCAGTGCTAGTTCTGGTTCTGTGATTGATCCGGTGCTGGTACTGGTTCTGTGATTGATCCGGTGCTGGTTCTAGTTCTGTGATCGATCCGACGCTGGTTCTGGTTCTGTGATTGATCCGGTGCTGGTTCTGTGATTGATCCAGTGCTTGTTCTGGTTATGTGGTTGATCAAGTGCTGGTTCTGGTTCTGTGATTGATCCGGTGCTGTTTCTGGTTCTGTGATTGATCCGGTGCTGTGTCTGGTTCTGTGATTGATCCGGTGCTGGTTCCGGTTCTGTGATTGATCCGGTGATGGTTCTAGTTCTGTGATTAAGCCGGTGCTGTTTCTGTGATTGATCCAGTGCTAGTTCTGGTTCTGTGATTGATCTGGTGCTGGTTCTGGTTCCAGAGGCTGGTGAGAATGCCGTGCGAGAGGAAACCGATGCGCTACGGCCACGCTGAGGGCCACACGGAGGTCTGCTTCGACGACACCGGGAGGTGAGGACACCGACCCGTCCGGTCCGGGTCAGACCTGATTGGTGACACCGGGTCAGAACACAAACCAGGACACACAAGGACGGAAACAGAAAGCGGCCCCACAGCGTGACCTCACGTGTCCTTCACCCTCTCAGACCAGCTGACCTCATGTCTCTGGTCCCCCTCTGTCCTGTTGGAGAACTAGTCTGACCCCCGAAGGGAAGTTCAGAGTTACTGAAGACTTCTATCAAACCCAGAGTCTTCAGTCCTCCAGCTCAGCTTCCTGTCTGCTTTCAGCACCGCTGTCTCCAATCTGTCCATCATGGCTGCACCACTGTCTCTGCTGTGCCCCCTGTCTCTGCTGTGCCCCCTGTCTCTGCTGTGCCCCCTGTCTCTGCTGTGCCCCCTTCTCTGACGTGCCCCCTGTCTCTGCTGTGCCCCCTTCTCTGACGTGCCCCCTGTCTCTGACGTGCCCCCTGTCTCTGACGTGCCCCCTGTCTCTGACGTGCCCCCTGTCTCAGGGTCCTGGTGACCTGTGGTAGTGACGGGGACGTGCGGATCTGGGACGGTCTTGATGACGACGATCCAAAGTTCTTCACGGTGGGGGAGAAGGTGTTCTCTGTGGCCCTGAAGGTGGGTCCGCTGCCCCCCCACACCGGTGCCCCGGCCTCTGGTGCAGGGGGGTGACGACCGAACGCTTTCCCCCGCAGGGCAACAAGCTGGTGACGGCCGGCTCCAACCACCTGGTGCAGGTCCACTCCTACCCCCAGGGCGACCCCGAGGGCATCCTGACCCGCTTCACCGCCAGCCCCACCCACGTGACCTTCAACCCCAGCGGCTCCAGGGTCGCTGCTGGGGCCAGGTACCCCCCCACAACAACACACACACACACACCCTCCAGTGGGCGGTGAGGATGTGCGTGTCGCCGGCGGCTCCTCCCGGGGTGTCCCCCCCCTGCTGACGTGACTCTGGACAGGAAGCAGCGGGGGCAGCGAGCACACATCAGTCTGACTCTATCAAAGCGCCCCCGCTCGCGCTGCGGCGCCTCCTGTGGGGGCGGGGGCTGTGGTGCGTGAAGCGATGCGTGCGCTGAGGCGTGAGCGTCACGCGGCGTGCAGCGGGTTCTGATTAGCGCCGTTAGCTCTCTGTTAGCTCGCCGTCTGCACCGCAGCAGTGGGTGGGGCCTCCGTCACAGCGGCGTCAGCAGAACCTTTTTGGGAAATGGACGCCCTGCTGGCATCTGGGGGGTGTTGGTGTTTTCTGGTCAGGCGCCTGTCGGGACACACGTGACGTGCTGGTCGGGTTGTCTGATCGACCCGATGGTCACGCGTGATGTTCTCCACGCCTGCAGCGACTTCCTGGTGAAGGTGGTGGAGGTGGCGGACAGCAGCCAGCAGAGGACGCTCCGTGGCCACCAGGCGCCCATCCTCAGCGTGGCCTTTGACCCCAGAGACCACTTCCTGGTGGGTGTCGGTCCTCGCCATGAGGTCCCAGCCTGTCAGTAGCGTTCTAACCCGATGGTCTCCCCCCCAGGCGTCGGCCAGCTGTGACGGCTCTGTGGCGGTGTGGAACATCGAAGAGCAGGTGACGACTCAGCGTTCTGTCCTAACTGCTCTGACGACTCAGCGTTCTGTCCTAACTGCTCTGATGACTCAGCGTTGTGTTCTGAATGCTGACTCAGCGTTGTGTCCTAACTGCTCTGATGACTCAGCGTTCTGTCCTAACTGCTCTGATGACTCAGCGTTGTGTCCTAACTGCTCTGATGACTCAGCGTTGTGTCCTAACTGCTCTGATGACTCAGCGTTGTGTTCTGAATGCTGACTCAGCGTTGTGTTGTCATTGGTCGTTCAGACGCGGGTCATCAGCTGGTCTCTGCTGAACAAAACCAACGACGTGACGAACGCCGCGTCTCTGTGCCGATTGGCCTGGCAGCCAGGGGCGGGGAAGGTGGGTGGAGCTACTCTACCTCTGTCCCAACACACGCCTCACGCTGACACGTGTGTGTGTGTGTGTGTGTGTGTGTGTGCTCAGCTCCTGGCGGTCCCTGTGCAGGCGGGGGTCCACCTTTACGAGCGGGGGTCGTGGGAACACGTGAGCTCGCTGTCTGACGATCAGCTGACACAGGTGAGACAACCGGCCCGGCCCATTGGTGTGTCGAAGCCACGCCCCCTCTGACTGATGCGTTTCCTCTCCAGCCAATCAACGTGGTGTCCTGGTCCCCCTGTGGGCGGTTCCTGGCAGCTGGAGGCGTGGGGGGGTCACTGACCATATGGGACGTCCCCAGCAAACTCTGTGTGGAGAGGTAGTGTGGGGGCGGGGCCTGATGAGGTGGGACCAGGGATGGGGCGTGGACTGTAGGCGGGGCATCCCTCCACTGACCCCCCCTCTCTGCTGCAGGCAGAAACACGAGCGGGGGTTCTCTCTGTGCGCCCTCTGCTGGCACCCAGGCGGGGGCCAGCTGGCCTACACCGACACCGAGGGGCGACTGGGCCTGCTGGACGGGTTCTGCCCCCCGGGAGGGTGCTCCGACGCCCCCGACCTCCACCGGCTGTTCGATGAGGATGATGATGGTCTGATGGATGAAGGGCAGAGCGACACCCGGTCGCCACGGGCGACAGCCCCCCCTGAAGACGACGACGATGACGACGTCCTGGTACCCCCCACAGGGCGGGTACGGAGCCGGGGGGCGGTCATTGATGATGACAACTCCCAGGGTGAGTGGGGGGGCGGGGGTTGCCCAGCAACGCCCCCTGTGATGGTGTCTGATGTGTGTGTGTTAGTGTGTGTGTGTTAATGTGTGTGTGTGTTAATGTGTGTGTGTGTGTGTGTTAATGTGTGTGTGTGTGTGTGTGTGTGTGTTAATGTGTGTGTGTTAGTGTGTGTGTTAATATGTGTGTGTGGGTTTGTGTTAATGTGTGTGTGTGTGTGTTAATGTGTGTGTGTTAGTGTGTGTTAATGTGTGTGTGTTAATGTGTGTGTGTTAGTGTGTGTGTGTGTTAATGTGTGTGTGTGGGTGTGTGTTAATGTGTGTGTGTGTGTGTTAATGTGTGTGTGTTAGTGTGTGTGTGTGTGTGTGTGTTAATGTGTGTGTGTGTGTGTTAATGTGTGTGTGTTAATGTGTGTGTGTGTTAATGTGTGTGTGTGTGTGTTAATGTGTGTGTGTTAGTGTGTGTGTTAATGTGTGTGTGTGGGTGTGTGTTAATGTGTGTGTGTGTGTGTGTGTTAATGTGTGTGTGTTAGTGTGTGTGTGTGTGTTAATGTGTGTGTGTTAGTGTGTGTGTGTGTTAATGTGTGTGTGTGGGTGTGTGTTAATGTGTGTGTGTGTGTGTTAATGTGTGTGTGTTAGTGTGTGTGTGTGTTAATGTGTGAGTGTGTTAATGTGTGTGTGTTAGTGTGTGTGTGTGTTAATGTGTGTGTGTGTGTTAATGTGTGTGTGTTAATGTGTGTGTGTGTTAATGTGTGTGTGTGTGTTAATGTGTGAGTGTGTTAATGTGTGTGTGTTAGTGTGTGTGTGTGTTAATGTGTGTGTGTGTGTTAGTGTGTGTGTGTGTTAATGTGTGTGTGTGTTAATGTGTGTGTGTGTGCGTTAATATGTGTGTATGTGTGTGTGTGTTAATGTGTGTGTGTGTGTTACTGTGTGTGTGTGTGTGTGTGTGTTAATGTGTGTGTGTGTGTGTTACTGTGTGTGTGTGTGTGTGTTAATGTGTGTGTGTGTGTGTGTGTTAATGTGTGTGTGTGTTAATGTGTGTGTGTGTTAATGTGTGTGTGTGTTAATGTGTGTGTGTGTGTGTGTGTGTTAATGTGTGTGTGTTAGTGTGTGTGTGTGTGTGTGTGTTAATGTGTGTGTGTGTGTGTGTGTGTGTGTGTGTGTGTTAATGTGTGTGTGTGTTAATGTGTGTGTGTTAATATGTGTGTGTTAGTGTGTGTGTGTTAATGTGTGTGTGTGTGTTAGTGTGTGTGTGTTAGTGTGTGTGTGTGTTAATGTGTGTGTGTGTGTTAATGTGTGTGTGTTAATGTGTGTGTGTGTGTGTGTTAATGTGTGTGTGTTAATGTGCGTGTGTGTTAATTGTGTGTGTGTGTGTTAGTGTGTGTGTGTGTGTGTGTTAATGTGTGTGTGTGTGTGGGTGTTAATGTGTGTGTGTGTGTTAATGTGTGTGTGTGTTAATGTGTGTGTGTGTGTGTGTGTGTGTGTGTGTTACTGTGTGTGTGTTAGTGTGTGTGTGTGTGTGTGTGTGTTAATGTGTGTGTGTGTGTTAATGTGTGTGTGTGTGTGTGTTAATGTGTGTGTGTGTTAATGTATGTGTGTGTGTGTTAATGTGTGTGTGTGTGTGTGTGTGTTAATGTGTGTGTGTGTGTGTGTTAATGTGTGTGTGTGTTAATGTGTGTGTGTGTGTGTTAATGTGTGTGTGTGTTAATGTGTGTGTGTGTGTGTGTGTTAATATGTGTGTATGTGTGTGTGTGTTAATGTGTGTGTGTGTGTGTGTGTTAATGTGTGTGTGTGTTAATGTGTGTGTGTGTGTGTGTGTGTGTGTGTGTTGATGTGTGTGTCTTAATGTGTGTGTGTGTGTGTTAATGTGTGTGTGTGTGTTAATGTGTGTGTGTTAATATGTGTGTGTTAGTGTGTGTGTGTTAATGTGTGTGTGTGTGTGTTAGTGTGTGTGTGTTAGTGTGTGTGTGTTAATGTGTGTGTGTGTGTGTGTGTGTTAATGTGTGTGTGTTAATGTGTGTGTGTGTTAATGTGTGTGTGTTAATGTGTGTGTGTGTTAATGTGTGTGTGTGTTAATGTGTGTGTGTGTGTGTGTTAATGTGTGTTTGTTAATGTGTGTGTGTGTGTGTTAATGTGTGTGTGTTAATGTTGTGTGTGTGTGTGTTAATGTGTGTGTTAATGTGTGTGTGTTAATGTGTGTGTGTGTTAATGTGTGTGTGTGTGTGTGTGTTAATGTGTGTGTGTGTGTTAATATGTGTGTGTTAGTGTGTGTGTGTTAGTGTGTGTG
>NC_090776.1:220000-267500 GCF_040054535.1 Antennarius striatus | reverse complement strand
TTAATGTGTGTGTGTTAATGTGTGTGAGTGTTAATGTGTGTGTGTGTTAATATGTGTGTGTGTGTTAATGTATGTGTTTGTGTGTTAATGTGTGTGTGTGTGTGTGTGTGTGTGTGTTAATGTGTGTGTGTGTGTGTGTGTTAATGTGTGTGTGTGTGTGTGTGTGTGTGTGTTAATGTGTGTGTGTGTGTGTTAATGTGTGTGTGTGTTAATGTGTGTGTGTGTGTGTGTTAATGTGTGTGTGTGTTAATGTGTGTGTGTGTGTGTTAATGTGTGTGTGTGTTAATGTGTGTGTGTGTGTGTGTGTTAATGTGTGTGTGTTAATGTGTGTGTGTGTGTGTTAATGTGTGTGTGTGTTAATGTGTGTGTGTGTGTTAATGTGTGTGTGTGTTAATGTGTGTTTGTGTGTTAATGTGTGTGTGTGTGTTAATGTGTGTGTGTGTGGGTGTGTGTTAATGTGTGTGTGTGTGTGTGTGTGTTAATGTGTGTGTGTGTGTTAATGTGTGTGTGTGTGTTAATGTGTGTGTGTGTCTGTGTTAATGTGTGTGTGTGTTAATGTGTGTGTGTGTTAATGTGTGTGTGTGTTAATGTGTGTGTGTGTGTGTTAATGTGTGTGTGTGTGTGTTAATGTGTGTGTGTGTGTTAATGTGTGTGTGTGTTAATGTGTGTGTGTGTGTTAATGTGTGTGTGTGTTAATGTGTGTGTGTGTTAATGTGTGTCTGTGTTAATGTGTGTGTGTGTGTGTGTTAATGTGTGTGTGTGTTAATGTGTGTGTGTGTGTGTGTTAATGTGTGTGTGTGTGTTAATGTGTGTGTGTGTTAATGTGTGTGTGTGTTAATGTGTGTGTGTGTTAATGTGTGTGTGTGTGTTAATGTGTGTGTGTGTGTGTGTTAATGTGTGTGTGTGTTAATGTGTGTGTGTGTGTTAATGTGTGTGTGTGTTAATGTGTGTGTTCAGACACGGGGTCAGTGCGCCCCCGCGACGAAGATGAGGATGATGATGAGGGTGGGGCTCCAGTGCCCCCCCCGAGGCCCGTCTATGAGGGACCCCTGCCCACGCCCCCCCAGAAGGCCTTCCAGCCCAGCTCCACCCCAAGACACCTCACACACCGCTTCATGGTAAGGGTCACGGGGTCACTACCCCCGGGACATGGGGTCACGACCCCGTGGGACTCGAACCCAACCCCTGCGACCTCACACGCCCCCCCCAGGTGTGGAACTCTGTGGGCGTGGTGCGGGCCCACCGTGACGAGCACGAGGCGGCGGTGGAGGTGGAGTTCCATGACTCAGCGGTTCACCACGCCCTGCACCTGGCCGACGCCCTGGGCCACGCCCTCGCCGCCCTGTCCCATGAGGCCGTGCTGCTGGCCTGCCCCAGCACCGACCAGCTGGCCAGGTAAGGCCGTCTGGCCCCGCCCCCTGTGGGCGGGGCCTCACGGCTTCACACACCTGTCCCCCCCCCAGTAAGCTGCAGTGCCTCCACTTCTCGTCGTGGGACACCTGTAAGGAGTGGACGGTGGACCTGCCCCCGGGGGAGGACGCCCAGGCGCTGTGTTTGGGGCGGGGCTGGGGGGCAGTAGCCACCAGCGCGCTGATGCTCCGCCTCTTCTCCGTGGGGGGGCTCCAGAGGGGCGTGTTCAGCCTGCCAGGGCCCCCGGTGTGCGTGGCGGCGCACGGAGAGCAGCTCGCCATCGTGTACCACCGGGGTGAGAGGCCCCGCCCACCACCGCTTCCTGGCCCCGCCCACGACCTTAACAGGAGTGATGCATCTGTGTGTGACCTCTGACCCTCAGGCACCGGTTTCCATGGCGACCAGGCTCTGGGCGTCCAGCTGCTGCAGCTGGGGCGGCGGCCGCGGCAGGTCATCAGCGACGCCCCCCTCCCCCTGTCGCCCAGGGCGCACCTGACCTGGATGGGCTTCTCCACCGAGGGTGTGCCCCCCCCACCACAGGAAGCAGTGTGTGTGTGCACGTGCGTGTCTAACGCCCTGTTGCCCCCCCAGGTACCCCCTGCTACGTGGACTCGGTGGGCGTGGTCAGGATGCTGAACCTCCCCCTGGGCCTCACCTGGACGCCCGTGTGCAACACCCGGGACACCTGCAAGAGCCAATCAGATCACTACTGGGTGGTGGGGGTCCAGGAGAGCCCCCAGCAGCTTCGGTGAACACACACACACACACACAGAACGACACACACACAGACACACACACACACACACAGATAGACACACACACAGACACACACACACACAGACAGACACACACACACACACACACACACAGACAGACACACACACACAGATAGACACACACACAGACACACAGATAGACACACACACACACACAGATAGACACACACACACACACACACACAGATAGACACACACACACACACAGATAGACACACACACACACAGACAGACACACACACACACACACACACAGATAGACACACACACACACACACACAGACACACACAGATAGACACACACACACACACAGACACACACACAGACAGACACACACACACACACACACACACAGATAGACACACACACACACACAGACACACAGACACCCTGATTGTCCCCTGGCCCCGCCCCTAACGGTCACCTGTGTCCTACTCAGGTGTATCCCTTGTAAAGGCTCCAGGTACCCCCCCACCCTGCCCCGCCCGGCCGTGGCCATCCTGCCCTTTAAACTGCCCCTCTGTCAGACGGGCACCGAGAAGGGGCAGCTGGAGGTAAACGCCCCCGACGGGCGCCGCCCACAACCCACAGCTAGCATTAGCTCGTGAAAATTAGCACGTTAGCATTAGCTTCCACCTGCCCGTCCTGTCACACTGACCCGCCCCCGCCCACAGGAGCAGTTCTGGCGGTCGGTGCTGTTCCACGCCCACTTCCTGTCCGGTGAGGAAGAGGAGGAGCAAGAGGAGCGGTGCCGCGCCGAGAAGGAGCAGCAGGAGCTGCTGATGAAGATGTTCGCTGTGAGTGTCTCTGGGGGGCGTTACCCCGCCCCTGGGGGGCGTTAGCCCGCCCCTGGGGGGCGTTAGCCCGCCCCCGGGGTGCGCTACCCCGCCTCTGGGGGGGTGTCCTCTGATTGGCCCACCTGGGGGGCGTGTCCTCTGGTGACTCACTGGGGGCGTGTCCTCTGGTGACTCAACTGGGGGGCGTGTCCTCTGATTGGCCCACCTGGGGGGCGTGTCCTCTGGTGACTCACTGGGGGCGTGTCCTCTGGTGACTCAACTGGGGGGCGTGTCCTCTGGTGACTCAACTGGGGGGCGTGTCCTCTGATTGGCCCACCTGGGGGGCGTGTCCTCTGATTGGCCCACCTGGGGGCGTGTCCTCTGATTGGCCCACCTGGGGGGCGTGTCCTCTGATTGGCCCACCTGGGGGGCGTGTCCTCTGATTGGCCCACCTGGGGGGCGTGTCCTCTGATTGGCCCACCTGGGGGCGTGTCCTCTGGTGACTCACCTGGGGGGCGTGTCCTCTGATTGGCCCACCTGGGGGGCGTGTCCTCTGGTGACTCACCTGGGGGGCGTGTCCTCTGATTGGCCCACCTGGGGGCGTGTCCTCTGATTGGCCAATCTGGGGGCGTGTCCTCTGATTGGCCCACCTGGGGGCGTGTCCTCTGATTGGCCCACCTGGGGGCGTGTCCTCTTATTGGCCCATCTGGGGGCGTGTCCTCTGATTGGCCCACCTGGGGGCGTGTCCTCTGATTGGCCCACCTGGGGGCGTGTCCTCTGATTGGCCCACCTGGGGGCGTGTCCTCTGATTGGCCCACCTGGGGGCGTGTCCTCTGATTGGCCCACCTGGGGGGCGTGTCCTCTGATTGGCCCACCTGGGGGGCGTGTCCTCTGATTGGCCCACCTGGGGGGCGTGTCCTCTGGTGACTGACCTGGGGGGCATGTCCTCTGATTGGCCCACCTGGGGGGCGTGTCCAGCTGTCCTGCAGGCTGCAGAGGGAGTTCCGCTGTGCCGAGCTGGCTGACCTCATGACCCCCAGCGTGGTCCCGCTGGCCGTCCGCTACGCCTCCCGTTCCCGCCGCCTGGCGCTGGCCGAGAGGCTCAGCCAGCTCGCCCTGGAGAAGGCCAATCAGATCGCAGAGGAGGAGGAGGAGGAGGAGCCTGATTCGTCCACAGGGGCCTCTGGGTAATCCCAAACAGGAAGTGTCTTTTCTCCAGTGGCGGTGGGGCGGGGTGACCATCGTTTACTGTGTGGACAGATTCAGCCGTCGCCACGGCGCCGGGGGTCGTCATAGCAACGGTTGTCAGGAGGAGGAAGAGCAACAGGAAGAGGAAGACGAAGAGGAGGGCGGACAGGAAGTGGAGGCAGAAAGCAGGAAATGTCAGAGCCGCTCGTCTGAACCTCCCCCATCACACGCCTGTCCCCCCCCAGGAGGGAACCCGTTCAGAGACCCCGCCCCGGCCCAGAGGGCGTCGCCAGGTGAGTGTGTGTGTGTCTGTGTGTGTGAGTGTGTGTGTGTGTGTGTGTGAGTGTGTGTTGTGTGTGTGTGTGTGTGTGTGTGTGTGTCTGTCTGAGTGTGTGTGTGTGTGTGTGTGTGTGTGTGTGTGTGTGTGTGTGTGTGTCTGAGTGTGTGTGTGTGTGAGTGTGTGTGTGTGTGTGTGTCTGTCTGAGTGTGTGTGTGTGTGTGTGTGTGTGTGTGTGTGTGTGAGTGTGTGTGTGTGTGTGTGTGTGTGTGTGAGTGTGTGTGTGTGTGTGTGTGTGTGTGTGAGTGTGTGTGTGTGTGTGTGTGTGTGTGTGTGTGTGTGTGTGAGTGTGTGTGTGTCTGTCTGAGTGTGTGTGTGTGTGTGTGTGGTGTGTGTCTGTGTGAGTGTGTGTGTGTGTGAGTGTGTGAGTGTGTGTGTGTGTGAGTGTGTGTGTGTGAGTGTGTGTGTATGTGAGTGTGTGTGTGTGTGAGTGTGTGTGTGTGAGTGTGTGTGTGTGTGTGTGTGTGAGTGTGTGTGTGTGTGTGTGTGAGTGTGTGTGTGTGTGTGTGTGTGTATGTGAGTGTGTGTGTGTGTGTGTGAGTGTGTGTGTGTGAGTGTGTGTGTGTGTGTGAGGTGACTCAGCCTCTCGTCTGTCTTGCAGCTAACAGAGGTGGGCGGAGCAATCCTTTCAAGGTAAGATGCAGCGAGGGGGCGTGTCTTTGTGTGTGGGCGTGTCTGTGTAGTAGTGGGTCTGTCCATGGCTCACGCTCTGATTGGCTGATGCAGATGGCGGGCGTGGCGTTGGCTCCGCCCCGAGCGTTGAACATCCTGGACAGCATGACGCCCAGCAGGAAGGGGACCCCGCCCAGCGGGAGGCAGCCCAAAGAGCCCCCCCTCAAGCCGCTGGCCCCCAGGTCCAAGGTGTGCCCCCGTCACCTGACAGGTGTGTGTGAGGTCAGGTGTGTGTCGGACTGACGTTCTGTCCCCCCCAGACCCAGTCCACCCTGCTGCCCAGGGCCAAGGCATCCAATCAGAAGCCTCGGGAGAACACGGAGGCCCCGCCCCCAGAGAACCCACCCCAGCAGGAGGCCCCGCCCCCAGAGAACCCACCCCAGCAGGATGTCCCGCCCCCATCCTCACCTGCAGATGGTGCTGAAAACAAGAGGTAGATGTTGTTTCAGTGGAGGTGGGGGGGTTTGATTAAGCTGACTCACCATCTTGTGTCCCCCCCTGTGCCCCCCCTGTGCCCCCCCAGGCCCCAGACGGGCTTCCAGCTCTGGTTGGATCACCACCGCTGCAGCATCAGGGCGGAGCGCCCCCACCTGGAGGAGACGGACGTCATCAAAGAGGCCATGGGGCGCTTCAGGGCGCTGCCTCCCCAGGAACGACTGGTACGCACCCGGCTGGGGGGGTCACCAGCTCAATCAGCTGGGGGGTCGGGGGCCACACGCCCCTCCTGACACCCACCTGAGTGGTGCTGGATGCTGATGGGGTGTACAAACCGGGTGTGACCCAGCATGCATCAGGGCTCTGAGCAGGACCAGTGTGTGTGTGTGTGTGTGGGGGGGGGTTGCCTGGGAAACCTGTGGAGTGTGTGAATGAAGCATTGATCTGAGTGGGGGGGGGGGGTAAGATGAGATGAACGATGAGGGTCTGTCAAGAGAAGATGAGACACACACACACACACACACACACACACCACACACACACACACACCAGTTTAACATGGAGGTGTCAGCAGTGTGTGTGTGTGTGTGTGTGTGTCAGTCGTGGACAGAGCGAGCCCGGCGCCCCCCTGCAGACGACTCTGACCTGAGGAAGAGGAGGAGAGATGAAGGTGGTGATGATGATGATGGCAGGAGGAAGAGGCGTCCAGACGTCCTCAGACTGAAGTCGTTCTCGTTCCACAAAGACTGAGTGTCTCTTTAAAGAGGAAATAAAGCTGTTATGCCCATATTTGGTTGTGTGACTGAGTGACCCAATCAGAATACAGCTGAGGTCCAGTGGATATAAAGACGTTCCTGATTGGCTGGAACCAGATTTAGTTCTTCTCCTCTGGGCTTCTCCCTTCAGGGGTCTCCACAGCCAATCAGTGTCCTCCATCTAACCCTGTCTTCTCATCCTCTTCTCTCACACCAACTACCTTCATGTCCTCTTTCACTACATCCATAAACCTCCTCTTTGGTCTTCCTCTAGGCCTCCTGCCTGGCAGTTCAGAACTCAGCATCCTTCTACCAATATATTCACTATCTCTCCTCTGGACATGTCCAAACCATCTCAGTCTGGCCTCTCTGACTTTATCTCCAGAACCTCTAACATGTGCTGTCCCTCTGATGGACTCATTCCTGATCCTATCCTTCCTGGTCACTCCCAGAGAGAACCTCAGCATCTTCATCTCTGCTACCTCCAGCTCTGTCTCCTGTCTTTTCCTCAGGGACACTGTCTCTAGACCAAACAACATCGCTGGTCTCACCACAGTTTTGTACAGTTTTGACACGTTCCTCCACCCGTTCCATCCTGCCTGGACTGTTAGAAGCTGTTTTAGTCAGACTGATGGAACGTATCACACTTCTGGATGCCGTCGACCAATAGAATGCTTGTACGGTATCACATGACTGCCTACCAAAAATCCAGGATGAGGTGAAGTCACAGCGCTGACGCCTGAGGGGTTTCTGTAATTCTAGGAAAAGTAACCGAAGGAGACGAAGAAGACGTGTTGTGTCTAAATGAACTAATCATTAATAACGATCAGTAATAATTACTGTAATAATAATCAATGCTCCACGTGTTTCATGTGAAACAGGTAAAATCATCTCAGGTCAGAAATGTTCTTAAATTCATTTCTCCTAAACTTTAAGACAATCAAACTGAAACTTCAGTGCCTCGAGCTCCAGAACATGACGTCACAGCAGCTCCTGGACGCTTCCGGTCCGGATCCGGTCTGGTTCCGGTCTGGATGTGTTCCGCTCCGGACTGCTCTCTGATTGGCTCCTGCTCTCCAGGTGTTGGTCACGTGTCCAGAACTCTTCTCGGTTCGTGTCGGTTTCTGCAGGAACCACAAACAACAGGTTCCGGTGACCCGGTCAGGGGGGGGTGACTGGGACCGGGTCAGCCCCACCCCCCATAGGTCACGTGTCTACAGAAATGAATGGACGCGTGTCGGTAATCTTCATCGCGCGAGCCAGGGTAGTAGGTGGCCCCGCCCCCGGCTCCGGCCGGCCAATGGGAGCGCTGCATGGATTATCCTCCGCTATAAGAGGTGGGGATGAGGGAGAGAGAGCAGAGACCCGAACCGGGACCCGGAGAGACTACCGGAGGAACCGACCGACAGGTGTCACAGGACCGGATGGAGCAGCTCACGCGCGAGGAATACCGGGACACCGGAGACCAGGACACCGGGGACTGGGACACCGGGGACCGGGACACCGGGGACCGGGACACCGGGGACCGGCACCGGGACAACGGAGACCGGGACACCGGGGACCGGGACACCGGGGACCGGGACACCGGGGACCGGGACACCGGGGACCGGGACACCGGGGACCGGCACCGGGACAACGGAGACCGGGACACCGGAGACCGGGACACCGGGGACCGGGACACCGGGGACCGGCACCGGGACACCGGGGACCGGGACACCGGAGACCGGGACACCGGAGACCGGCACCGGGACACCGGGGACCGGGACACCGGGGACCGGGACACCGGGGACCGGGACACCGGGGACCGGGACACCGGGGACCGGGACACCGGGGACCGGGACACCGGGGACCGCGGCTCCGTCCTTAACGGACACGTGGACGCGCCGGTGAAGCCCCCCGGCGGCGCCGCCTCCGGTGGCCCCCGGCCGGTGGCGGGGGGTGGCTGGCGGGAGGAGCGGACCCGCAGCGCGGAGGACAACGAGCTGAGCCTGCCGGCGCTGGCGGGGGCCTACGGGACCATCCTGCGGGGGCTGGGGGAGGACCCCCACCGCCAGGGGCTGCTCAGGACCCCCTGGAGGGCCGCCACCGCCATGCAGTTCTTCACCAAGGGCTACCAGGAGAAGATCAGCGGTGAGTCCGGGGGGGGGGCGGGGGGGTCTGGTTGGGTCTGAACGGAACCGGAAGTGTGTTTAGTTACCGGCTGATCACGGATCGATTGATCACGTGACTGACCTTTAGCAGCATCCTCATTGGTTGACTTAACGCCTCTGACTGCCTCCCCCTGAATGTGAAGGGAAACCAGTAAAAGCTGGGGGGTTGAGCCCCCCCTCCAGATTCCAACCTCTGAACTTTGACCCTAAACAAACTCCAGTTTGACTCGATCGACTTCGGTATTGATCAGAGGTTCCTCTGCAGGTCCGACCCAAACCCCTCGGGGGGCTGGGGGGGGGGGGGGGGGGGGGGGGGGGCACGGGTTCACTGCTCTGCCCCCCCAGTAATAGAAGCTGGAATGGTGGGTCCGTCTAGTTCCTGTCTGGAGACGTTCAGCATCACTCAGCTGCCCTGCCTCCTGCTGGGGGGCGGCAGCTGCTGGGGGGGTCCAGATGAGACCGACTGTCTTCTTATCTTAACAGCAAAGGACAAAGTTCATGGCGGCGCGGCGAGCGTGTGCGTCAGCCCAGCCCTCAACTGATTGGCTGTCAGAGACGACTCCCCTTTGACCCGGTGGGGGGGGACGGGGACGGCAGAGCCCTCAGGTTGGGGGGGGTATTAGTCTGCAGCGATCTGGTCGCTGTTCTCTGGAGCTCCAGGAAGGAACGAAGAACCGAGTCAGTTATGTGTGAGCGACCCCCCCCCAAGGGTGAAGGACCCCCCCCCCCCGTGGGAGCGACCCCCCAGTGTGAACGATCTCCCCCGGTGTGAATGCCCCCCCCCCAGTGTGAGCGACCCCCCCATTGTGAACGATCTCCCCCGCTGGGAATGACCCCCCCGGTGTGAGCGAACCCCCCCGGTGTAAACGACCCCCCCGGTGTGAATGATCTCCCCCGGTGGGAATGACCCCCCCGGCGTGAGCGACCCGGTTCACGGGGGCCTCTTTCATCCCGAGAACGAAATCCTCTTGTCGAACACGAGACCGAGTCTAACGAGGGATCAGCTTCAGGGGCTCTAGCCCCGCCCACACCCACTCCAGCCCCGCCCACGCCCTTTTAAAGACGGAGTGTCAAACTGAACCCGGATCAGAGAAAACTTAATTTTATTTAGTTAATAGTTTAATTTAGTTCATTAAAACTGAT
Source organism: Antennarius striatus (assembly GCF_040054535.1). Lineage (NCBI taxonomy): Eukaryota > Metazoa > Chordata > Actinopteri > Lophiiformes > Antennariidae > Antennarius > Antennarius striatus. Next base: position 257,857 of record NC_090776.1, on the reverse strand, counting down.
AAAAGTTTGCCGACAAATGCATGAGATGAGATAAGGAGATGATGAAGAGACGATGAGGAGATGATGATGAGGAGGAGGAGATGAGATGATGATGAGGAGAAGATGAGATGATGATGAGGAGAAGATGAGATGATGAATCCATGATCAATCAATCAATCAATCAAGTTTTGTTTATATAGTGCTTTATCATGTCAGCAGACATTCCAAAGCGCCTTAACAGACAGAAACCCAACTGGATCCTCAGACAGTGGAGGGAGCACCTCCCTCGTTGAGGGAGCACCTCCCTCGTTGAGGGAGCACCTCCCTCGTTGAGGGAGAACCTCCCTCGTTGAGGGAGAACCTCCCTCGTTGACTACCTCCGGACAGGACCCAGACTCTTTGGGGCGGCCATCCGCCTCCACCGGTTGGGTGGACAAGAAATCAAAGGAAGATCAGGACAGGGTCAGAGAGAGAGTCAGATAGGCCAATGATGAGATGATGATGAGGAGGAGATGAGATGATGAAGAGATGAGATCGTGAGGAGATGATGATAATGATGAAATGATGAAGAGATGGATGAGATTGTGAGGAGATGATGATGAAGATGAGATGATCATGATGAGATGATGAAGAGATGGATGAGATTGTGGGATGATGATAATGAAGATGAGATGATGAAGAGATAATGATAATGATGAGACGGTGAGATGGATGAGATTGTGAGATGATGAACAGATGATGAAGAGATGATGATGATAATGATGAGATGATAATGATGATGTTGAGATGATGACGATGATAACTATATGAGATGATGAAGAGATGGTGAGATGATGATGATGATGAGATAATGAAGAGATGGATGAAATTGTGAGATGATGATGATGACGGAGATGATGATGATGAGATAATGATAATGATGAGATGAAGAAGAGATGGATGAGATTGTGAGATGATGAACAGATGATGATAACGATAAGTTGATGAAGAATCGATGATGAGGAGATGATGATGAGATGATGAAGATATGATGAGATGAACAGTGAACTGCAGTGACCTGTCCGTCAGCTGAAGCTGATCTTCTCGATCAGCTCTTTGGTCTCGTCGATCCAGTTCTGATCTGAACCGGTGTGAACACAAACCAGATTCAAGAGCAGCCCGCCAGAGTTACTCCATGCTGACAGGCTAACACTGCTAACATCACTCATGCTAACAGGCTAACACTGCTAACATCACTCATGCTAACAGGCTAACACTGCTAACATCACTCATGCTAACAGGCTAACACTGCTAACATCACTCATGCTAACAGGCTAACACTGCTAACATCACTCATGCTAACAGGCTAACACTGCTAACATCACTCATGCTAACAGGCTAACACTGCTAGGTCAGTCCACAAACTGAGCACCGACACAAAGCGTCCCCCCGGCTCTGACAACATGTTGCTATTCTGTTGTGTGATGCTCTAAATGTTTACACACACACACACACACACACACACACACACACACACACACACACAGACACACACACACACACACACACACACACACACACACACACACAGACACACACACACACACACACACACACACTAACTAAATAAAGGGCAGCTGCTCTGCTGGTTCTGCCGGTTCAAACGCCCTGGGTACCAAACGACAGTTTGACTCATCATCATCAGCTTCACTCTGTGTGTGTGTGTGTGTGTGTGTGTGTGTGTGTGTGTCTGTGTGTGTGTGTGTCTGTGTGTGTGTGTGTCTCTGTGTGTGTGTGTCTGTGTGTGTGTCTGTGTGTGTGTGTGTGTGTGTGTCTGTGTGTGTGTGTCTGTGTGTGTGTGTGTGTGTCTGTGTGTGTGTGTGTGTGTGGGGGGGGGGTAGAGAGACGTTACTGTAACGACTGATGATTGTCAGCTTGTCTTTCATAATATTGGCTGTAGCCCCTGAACCCAGATCGGTTTCTGTTAGAGGTGTGGGGGGGGGTGGGGGTGTGAGGGGGGGTCTCGGTGCCTCTAGAGGGACAGACCGAAGGTTCTCGTTGGTGGAGTTTGTTCTGATTGGATGTCCAGCGTGTAAACAGTTAATCATGATGTTTGAACAGGTTTCTGTCAAACATCACAGAGATCAATGAGGAGGAGAGATGATGGAGGTCGTCATGGCGACGGCATGACAGCGACATAAACATACGTGTTAAAGAGAGCCCATCTTTCAATAACCTGAAGCCGCACGTCGTCCGTTGTCGAGGCGACCCCCGCCTCCTCACCCCCCCGCCCCCCCATCAGGAAATGAAGCTCTGAGCCCAGAGGCGTGGCGTCACCAGCAGATAAAAGGCTTTATTGTAACCCCCGGCAACCGGAGGAGCAATAAAGAACAACAGGAAGCAACGCCTGGCGTTGGGGGGGACGCCAGCAAGCTGCAGGAGGAGCCGACGGGCGCCAGGGGGGCCAACAGGGGCCAACAAGCTGCGAGGAGGAGCTCGACGGGCGTCAACTGGCGCCGCCTGGGTTTCCATCGGCCGTCACCAAACAAACAGGAGGAACACCAACCGTACGAGTGATAACCCCCCCACTTTAAGATCCAGACCCTGATGTGTGTCAGCTCCTGTGGTGATGATGTCATCGCTCAGTCTTGTCCAATCACTGCAGGCGTTGTTCAGTAGGAGGAGCCTCTAGATCAGGGGGGTCAAACTCATTTACACTGAGGGCCACATCAGCATCACAGCTGTCCTCAAAGGGCCAGATGTAACTAATAAATGTAACTAAATGTAACTCAGTGTAATGTAACTCAATGTAACTACTCCTTAATGTAACTAATAAATGTAACTAAATGTAACTCAGTGTAATGTAACTAAATGTAACTACTCCTTAATGTAACTAATAAATGTAACTAAATGTAACTCAGTGTAATGTAACTAAATGTAACTACTCCTTAATGTAACTAATAAATGTAACTAAATGTAACTACTCCTTAATGTAACTAATAAATGTAACTAAATGTAACTCAGTGTAATGTAACTAAATGTAACTACTCCTTAATGTAACTAATAAATGTAACTAAATGTAACTCAGTGTAATGTAACTAAATGTAACTACTCCTTAATGTAACTAATAAATGTAACTAAATGTAACTCAGTGTAACGTAACTAAATGTAACTACTCCTTAATGTAACTAATAAATGTAACTAAATGTAACTCAGTGTAATGTAACTAAATGTAACTACTCCTTAATGTAACTAATAAATGTAACTAAATGTAACTCAGTGTAATGTAACTAAATGTAACTACTCCTTAATGTAACTAATAAATGTAACTAAATGTAACTCAGTGTAATGTAACTAAATGTAACTACTCCTTAATGTAACTAATAAATGTAACTAAATGTAACTCAGTGTAATGTAACTAAATGTAACTACTCCTTAATGTAACTAATAAATGTAACTAAATGTAACTCAGTGTAATGTAACTAAATGTAACTACTCCTTCATGTTAAATAACTGAATTTCTGACTGATTCTAGTTCCAAACATTACAGTTAGACAGAAAAAACATGTTTGTTTGTTTCTCTGTTCTAACATAAATCCTTTTCATTTGTCAGGTTATTAAACCCACAGAACTCCATCAATCAAGGATCAAACTATCAATCAATAAAGAAAAATAACATCAGACACAAGTTAGGACGTTAACTTTGTTCACTACGTTTAGTCAGAGTTAAAATGGGCTGAAGTTTTGGTCAAAGCACACTTTGACCTATTTATTTTTAGACACTCTGACCTTTTGTGCTCTATGTGCCACATTAAATGATGTGGAGGGCCACATTTGGCCCCTGGGCCTTGGGTTTGACACCTGTGCTGTAGAGGGAAGCATGTTAACTGGTTTTCATCCATCCTGGACTTAATGACTGGTTTTACTGGGCTCCAGTCTGGAGGTCCAAACCCCAGGCGGCACAGAGTTTACAGGGGCCCTATGGGGCCCCCTAAGTTCATGTCCTACACTCTGATGGTCTCTGTTTTTTTTCGTCTCCTCAGATGTACTGAACGACGCCATCTTCGATGAGGACCACGATGAGATGGTGATCGTGAAGGACATCGACATGTTCTCCATGTGCGAGCACCACCTGGTCCCCATCTTTGGCCGGGTGAGGAACCGGATCCACTTACTGTCCGGGACCAGTTCCGGTCCCCAACACAGCGATGGGGTCAGCTGATGCGTGTGGGCGGTCAAACCGTCATGGGAGGAGGTCCCAATCAGTTATCAGAGCCCCCCCCCCCCTGGGGGGGGCGTGTCCGGGTGAAGCGGTGTGACTCTGTCATGACCTTATATGGAACACGGGACGTAAACCTGTTTAAACCGCTTGAATCTGTATTTACGTGTTCACAGAATAATGATCTAAATTATTATTATTATTATCATTAATAAATTATACATTATTATCATCATGATAATAATAATTATTAATATTATCATTATTATTATTATTGATATCATTATTATTATTATTACTATATTATTATTATCGATAGATAGATAGATAGATAGATAGATAGATAGATAGATAGATAGATAGATAGATAGATAGATACTTTAATGATCCCAAGGGAAATTCAGGTGACATCTGCTCGCAAGAGATACAATAAATACAATAAATACACACATGACAGAAAGTATAAGTAACATTATATACATGCTGTTACATAATTATAGCAACAGGAAAAAGAATAGCCTAAAATAAAGGAAGGAAGCATAGGGACATGGGAGAAGAAGAGAAGAAAGAGCATTGGATGTAGATGAAGTGTGATGAGTAACACGTGGATGAACCGTGTTACCGTGTTACAGCCCATCTGTTAGGGCTGTCTGGAGACTTGTGGACCCAAATTGCAGGAGACAGGCGGATAAAAGTAGAGTTTATTACAAAAGAAAAACGCAGAAACACAAAAAACAGTGGCAGGTAGCCAGGTGGTGGCAGGAGGCTGGTGCTCAGGAGGCGATGAGACGATGAGACAATGAGGCGATGAGACGATGAGGCACTGAACTACAAGTAACAAGAAAGAGGAGAATAAGTTCAGACGCTCACTGGAACAGGAGGTACTCACAAGGATGCAGATTCTCCGGACTGCGCTACCGAATGAGACGGAATTATCTTTCACTGTGGTGACAGTCAGGACCAGCTTCATAGTGAGGCTGATGATTGTGGAGAGGAACCTGGTGTTCCTCATTGACCACGCCTCCTCCACTCACAAGGCCTGCAGGTCCTGGAAGGACAAAGAAGGAAAACACCAAAACTGCCACAGAAACCCAAACCACAACAATTATCATTATTATTATCATTATTATTATCAGTATTATTATCATTATTATTATTATTATCATTATTATCATTATTATTATCATTATTATTATTATTATCATTATTATTATTATTATCATTATTATTATCATTATTATTATTATTATTATTATTATCATTATTATTATTATCATTATTATTATTATCATTATTATCATTATTATTATCATCATTATTATCATTATTATTATCATTATTATTATCATCATCATAATCATTATTATTATCATTATCATTATTATTATTATCATTATTATCATTATTATCATTATTATTATCATTATTATTATTATTATCATTATTATTATCATTATTATCATTATTATTATCATTATTATTATTATTATCATTATTATTATTATTATTATTATTATTATTATTATTATTATCATTATTATTATTATCATTATTATTATTATCATTATTATCATTATTATTATCATTATTATCATTATCATTATTATTATCATTATTATCATTATTATTATTATTATCATTATTATTATTATCATCATCATAATCATTATTATTATTATTATCATTATTAATATTAATAATAATAATAATAGTAATAGGTGAACCAATGAGGACTGTGCGCGTTGCTCTGCTTCCTGTCTGAAGCCATGCTTTTATTTTGTAAGGGACAGGAAGCTGCGAACATCCGCTGTGAGTCATGAGATTAGCCGACATCTGTTCATCTCGCCGCCCCTTTGCCCCCCCCCCCCCGTGCCCTCCCTCCGTTGACTGCAGGTGTGTCGTTGGAGACAACAGCAGCTGATCGGCGGTGCTGACAGCAGTAATCACTAACACCCCCCCATTATCAGGTGGTTGTTTACTCCCCCCCCCCCCCACGTCACTCAGCAGTCATCTGTGTCCAGCTGCTGTCTGCTGGTGACTCACCCACCGGACACGCCCCCATTGTTGTTGGACGGGGGCAGGAAGTTCAGGTCTCATTTACCTGATGCCCCCCCCCCCCCCCCCGTTCATGGAGCAGCTGATGATGTTTCTGTGGAGGCGGAGCCATCCCTGTCGGAACTCCCCTGTCGACCTTCCCCCCTCCCCTCCCGTCTCTCCACCGGCCGCCCCCCCCCCCCCCCGTCATCTGACCGTTTAATTCAACCCCCCCTCGACGTCATCCATATCCCACAAATGACATCACGTGAGCAGATAAGGCGGGATGGCAGTGGGGGCAATTGCAGGAGGGGTTGAGAGGGGGGGCAGTGGATCGTTGTGCTGCCCTTTGTCTCCAGTCGACAACAAATTGTGTTTGACATTTTAGCTGTGTGTGTGTGTGTGTGTGTGAGTGTGTGTGTGTGTGTGTGGTGGTGTGTGTGTGTGTGTGTGTGGTGTGTGTGTATGGTGGTGTGTGTGTGGTGGTGTGTGTGTGTGTGGTGGTGTGTGTGTGTGTGGTGTGTGTGTGTGTGTGTGGTGGTGTGTGTGTGTGTGTGTGTGGTGTGTGTGTATGGTGGTGTGTGTGTGTGTGTGGTGTGTGTGTGTGTGTATGGTGGTGTGTGTGTGTGTGGTGGTGTGTGTGTGTGTGGTGTGTGTGTGTGGTGGTGTGTGTGTGGTGGTGTGTGTGTGTGTGTGTGGTGTGTGTGTGTGTGTGGTGTGTGTGTGTGTGTGGTGGTGTGTGTGTGTGTGGTGTGTGTGTGTGGTGGTGGTGTGTGTGTGTGTGTGGTGTGTGTGTGTGTGTGTGGTGGTGTGTGTGTGTGTGGTGTGTGTGTGTGGTGGTGTGTGTGTGGTGGTGTGTGTGTGGTGTGTGCGTGTGGTGGTGTGTGTGTGGTGGTGTGTGTGTGTGTGTGTGTGGTGGTGTGTGTGTGGTGGTGTGTGTGTGGTGTGTGCGTGTGGTGGTGTGTGTGTGGTGGTGTGTGTGTGGTGGTGTGTGTGTGGTGTGTGCGTGTGGTGGTGTGTGTGTGTGTGTGTGTGGTGTGTGCGTGTGGTGGTGTGTGTGTGTGTTAGAGGCTCCAGACCACTTCAGCAGTAATGACTCCTCCCCTTTACCATCCACCTGCTTCACTTCCTCTGTCACACTCCTCGTTTCTACACGTGAACGTCATGTTATCATCATGTGATCATCATGTTAACGTCATATGATCATCATGTGAATGTCATGTGATCATCATGTTAACATCATATGAACATCATGTAATCATCATGTTAACGTCATGTGATCATCATGTTAACGTCATGTGAACATTATGTGATCATCATGTTAACGTCATGTGAATATCATGTGATTATCATGTGATTATGTTAATGGCATGTGAACATCATGTAAACATCATGTGATCATCATGTGAACATCATGTGAATCATGTGATCATCATGTTAAAGTCATGTGAACATCATGTGATCGTCATGTTGACATGTGATTTTCATGTGAACATCATGTGATCATGTGATCATCATGTTAACGTCATTTGAACTTCATGTTAACATCATTTGAACGTCATGTGATCGTCATGTTAACGTCATGTGATCATCATGTGATTATCATGTGATCATCATGTTAACATCATGATATCATCATGTTAACGTCATGTGATCATCATGTTAACGTCATTTGAACCTCATGTTAACATCACTTGAACATCATGTGTCCATCATATTAACGTCATGTGAACATCGAGTGATCATCATGTCAACGTCATGTGATCATCAAGTTAACGTCATCTGAACATAATGTGAACATCATGTGATCATCATGTGATTATCATGTGATCATCATGTGATCATCATGTGATTATCATGTGATCATCATTTTAACATTATGTGATCATCATGTTAACGTCATGTGAACATCATGTGATCGTCATGTTGACATCATGTGATTTTCATGTGAACATCATGTGATCATGTGAACATCATGTGATCATCATGTGATTATGTTAATGTCATGTGAACATCATGTGATCATCATGTTTACCTCATTTGAACATAATGTGAACATCATGTGATCATCATGTCATGTGATTATCATGTGATCATCATGTTAACGTCATTTGAACCTCATGTTAACATCATTTGAACATCATGTGATCATCATGTTAATGTCATGTGATCATCATGTGATTATCACGTGATCATCATGTTAACATCATGATATCATCATGTTAACGTCATGTGATCATCATGTTAACGTCATCTGAACATAATGTGAACATCATGTGATCATCATGTGATTATCATGTGATCATCATGTGATCATCATGTGATTATCATGTGATCATCATGTGATCATTATGTTAACGTCATTTGAACCTCATGTTAACATCTTTTGAACGTCATGTGATCAGCATGTTAACCTCATGTGATCATTATGTGATTATCATGTGATCATCATGTCAACATCATGATATCATCATGTTAATGTCATTTGATCATCATGTTAACGTCATTTGAACATCATGTGTCCATCATATTAACATCATGTGAACGTCATTGGAACATGTGAACAACATGTGATTATCATGTGATCATCCACAAGTCTTGGGAGGGTTTCCCTGTGACCAGCGGTCACAGTTCGTGCGTTCCAGGCGTGTTCCAGTTGTCTGTTGGGTGGCACCTGGCAGTGGGCGTGGTCCGGTGGCCGTGTGGGCGTGGTCTGACCGTGAGGACGTGTTCTGTGGTCGTGGTCTGGTGGCCGTGTGGGTGTGGTCTGTGGGCGTGGTCTGTGGTTGTGGTCTGTGGGCGTGGTTTGTGGGCGTGGTCTGTGGGTGTGTGGGCGTGGTCTTGCTCAGGCATGTGTTTCTGTCTGCAGGTCCACATCGGTTACCTCCCCAACAAGAGAGTCCTGGGTCTCAGCAAGCTGGCCAGGTGAGCAGGTGTGTGTGTGACAGGGAGCCAGTGTGTGTTTAAGCTGATTAATAAGTGTGTGTGTGTGTGTGTGTGTGTGTGTGTGTGTGTGTGTGTGTGTGTGTGTGTGTGTGTGTGTAATCTGATCCCACTGACCCCAATACCTCCAGGCTTACAGTACCAACAGCCTTCACTGACCCTCAGATGGGCCTCCCCAGCCCAGACACCACTCTGTAGAGCCAATCAGAAATGAGCCCCCCGCACCAGGGAATCCCCCCCATCTTGCTACAGAACCAATCAGAAATGAGCCACCCCCCCAATGACCCACCTGTCTTGCTACAGAACCAATCAGAAATCAGCTCCCGTCCTTCACCCCAGGTCGCCTTGGTTACCACGACGGAGGTGGAGCCGGGTTGCCCCCCCTACACGTTTGTTTGTGTGTTTGTGTCTGTAAACAGTGTTTACACGGCAGTGATTCTTATTGATCTCCGTTTCACCATGCCCTAGTTGCCATGGTAACGGGCAAGTTTTCGTCACCAATTGGTTCTCTCTTCTGCCTTCAGGATCGTTGAGATCTACAGCCGTCGTCTCCAAGGTAACGGCTGCTCCTGTGACCTCTGACCCCTGCTCTGGTGACCCGTTAACCCTCTATCTGCCCACAGTTCAGGAGCGGTTGACCAAACAAATTGCCGTGGCGATCACTGAGGCGCTGCAGCCCACTGGGGTGGGCGTGGTCATCGAGGCGACGTACGTCACGTCCTGTGAGAGCCCCACCCTCTCCATCGGGGGAACGGGGTCTCATGCTCTACTTCCTGTCCGGTCCTTTGTCTCGTGCTCTACTTCCTGTCCGGTGCTTTGTCTCGTGCTCTACTTCCTGTACGTGCTCTACTTCCTGTCCGGTGCTTTGTCTTGTGCTCTACTTCCTGTCCGGTTCTATTTCTCGTGCTCTACTTCCTGTGAAGTGCTTTGTGTCATGCTCTACTTCCTGTCCGGTGCTTTGTCTCGTGCTCTACTTCCTGTACGTGCTCTACTTCCTGTCCGGTGCTTTGTCTCGTGCTCTACTTCCTGTACGTGCTCTACTTCCTGTCCGGTGCTTTGTCTCATGCTCTACTTCCTGTACGTGCTCTACTTCCTGTACATGCTCTACTTCCTATACATTTTCTACTTCCTGTACGTGCTCTACTTCCTGTACATGCTCTACTTCCTGTACGTGCTCTACTTCCTGTACGTGCTCTACTTCCTGTCCGGTGCTTTGTCTCATGCTCTACTTCCTGTACGTGCTCTACTTCCTGTACATGCTCTACTTCCTGTACATGCTCTACTTCCTGTCCGGTGCTTTGTCTCATGCTCTACTTCCTGTACGTGCTCTACTTCCTGTACATGCTCTACTTCCTGTACATGCTCTACTTCCTATACATTTTCTACTTCCTGTACGTGCTCTACTTCCTGTACGTGCTCTACTTCCTGTACATGCTCTACTTCCTGTACGTGCTCTACTTCCTGTACGTGCTCTACTTCCTGTACGTGCTCTACTTCCTGTACGTGCTCTACTTCCTGTACATGCTCTACTTCCTGTACATGCTCTACTTCCTATACATTTTCTACTTCCTGTACGTGCTCTACTTCCTGTACGTGCTCTACTTCCTGTACATGCTCTACTTCCTGTACGTGCTCTACTTCCTGTACGTGCTCTACTTCCTGTACGTGCTCTACTTCCTGTACGTGCTCTACTTCCTGTACATGCTCTACTTCCTGTACTTGCTCTACTTCCTGTACGTGCTCCACTTCCTGTTTGGTGCTTTTTCTAGTGCTCTACTTCCTGTGCTCCGCCCTAACACCCTGTCCCCCCCAGACACATGTGCATGGTGATGCGGGGCATCCAGAAGATGAACAGTAAGACGGTCACCAGCACCATGCTGGGGGTCTTCAGGGAGGACCCGAAGACCCGCGACGAGTTTCTGACGCTGATCAGGAACTGAAGATGAAGCTCCGCCTCCTCTTCCTCCTGACTTCCTCTTCCTGCGTGTGAGTCTTCCTCGTCATCACTGACCCTTCACCTCAGGTTCAGGTGCAGTGACTAGACACCAGGTGTGATTAGCAGCATTAGCATTACCATTAGCATCGGCTGTCGACATGGTGACCTTGTCACAGGTGGACGTTCCTACCAGGGCTTTGAACCAGAATGTTTTAACAATCGTTTTGTTCCGAACAGAAACAGAATTTTAACGTTTCCGGTTTTGCGTTCCACCATAAACCGACGTTCCTGAACCGGTTAGAACAAAAAATAAACTTCCTGAACCGGTTAATAACGTTCTTTGTAAATATAAATATGGAGGTTCCGTATTTTAAGCTTAAAAGCCTTAAAATGTCCCAAAAACCAACGCTGCTCCTTCTGACATGAAGCGTCTTCTGTGTTCACTGAGTTCAGAAATCTGTAGAAACGTTTCTGTGACGTCAGTCAGAGATCCTCCAGACCGACCACTGTCCACCGAGAGGACGTATTACGTCACTACGTACGCCTGCAGCGATGGATCAATCAGAGAACATGACGCGAGGCTCCGTCCGGCACACCTCCGGTAGGTACCGGTATGGGGGGGATACCGGGACTGGACCGCAGGTATGCTGGTAACCACATCTGATTGGCTGAAGACCCCCGACGATGACGTCAGCGATGGATGAGAGACGTGAACACAGGTTTACCAGGACTGGGGGCAGTGCAGAGGAGTTACACCCCCCAACAGGTGGTGGATTGTGGGTCCTGGACTAACGTGTCTGCTCAGACTTCTGTCCGATGTTTCTCTAAAGCATCATTACCGGACAGACCCCCGGAAACCAGCCGGTCAGCGGGGGAGAAACTACCGACAGATTCAATGCAGACCGGAGACGAGGACTTCAGGGATTTACTACACATTTATCACTAAATAAAGACATAGAAACATTTAAAAAATAATGTCGGTGTGTTTCTTAAATTTAAACACGTAGTACAACACAGTCCAACCAGTCAGCTGTTTGTTCCGTTAACAACCATGAACCAATAATGTGGGCCGTGTGTAAAAGTAGAGAAAGAAACTCCGTTATTTAGACGGAGCCTCTTCAACAAGGAGCTGAATGGGGCTCAAAACACGGAAACTGAAGGACTTTAAATAGGAAACTAAAACAATTAGTTTATATACTATAGACTATAATTACAGATATGCCCCCACCCTCCAGTAAACAGAACCACAGCACTACACCTCTGCTTTATGACCGTTATATCATGTAGTTCAGGCTTATGCCTCCTACTTAGACACTACATGACATAAGAACAGAATAACTCCCACCATGTCATTTATTGCTGAACAACAGATCTTCATAGTTCTTCTCCCATAGCTCAGTATTACTACAAAGCGCTGGCAGTACGGGAACACACTGCTCTGAAGATGACTGCAGCCACTGAGTTCATGTCTAAATCATACATGTTCAGACTGACACGCTGAGTGTTCACCTGTAATGATTCATGGTGACTGGGAGACCTCCCTGTTCTTACCTGCTGCTGATAGCCACTACTTCTGTCTGCTCTCACCCCTCCAGTGATGACAGGAGGTCAAACATCAGGTCATTATCTTTTTAAAGAACAAAACCAACGGTATTAACCGGTTTACTATTATTTTCTGTTCCGGAACATTAAAAAATATAAAGTTTTCGTTTTCATTCCATGAACCGGTTCAAAGCCCTGGTTCCTACAGGTGTTTGGACCCGCCCCCCCTCCGGCGGGGGGTCCGGTTACCAGTTTAATGTGCTTTACTGGGTTGGGGGGGCCGCCTGACTCCATCACACCTGTCCTGTTCCCCCCTCAGGTGTGAATGATCTGAAGTGATTGAGAGAGAACCAATCAGAGGGCGGGACTCCCGGCGCTCTGCTACGATCACATCTCAAGCGTCATTGGTCCATTCCGATGGTTTTCAGGTAGCGCTGGGAAGCGGTACCAGTAGTGGTTCTGGTAGTACCGGTACTGCTACTGGTACTGCTACTGGTACCCGGGGCAGCATCACCACGACACAGCGTTTTTACATCGCCTCCAACAGAAACATCGAGTCATGGTCTGGTCTCAGATGACATCATCACTCAGCTCCGGCCAACAGGAATCCGATCCGAGTGTTCTCTTGACCAATCAGCTTTCAGTTTGGGTGTCCGTTGCTTCTGATTGGTTCAAACCAACGACTTCCACCAACTTGTGTTGTGTAGTTCTGTATCACAGTCCCTGATTTGTTAATGTGTGTGTGTGTGTGTGAGGGAAGGTGATGTCACTTCCTGTGGCCTTATAAGGACGGCCTGTTCTTTGGTCTCTTATCTGTCAGTCTGTCCTGTGCTATTCCTCTTTCTGATCAATAAATCTGTGTGATGAAGATGATGATGGTGATGTGGGCGGGGTCACTCCACACACACACACACACACACACACACACACACACACAGAGGAGTTATAACGTTTTAATGTATAACGGTGTCATGCCAGGTCACAGCATTCTGGTACGTCAGCGACACACACTGACCTACGGACACACACTGACCTACGGACACACACTGACCTACGGACACACACCCTTCCACACACACGCGCACACACACACACACACACTCACACACACACACACACACACACACACACATTACACCAGAATATTCCAGAACTTCATGTCAGCATTAAGTACCTCCAGACCCGGTCCGCCAGACTGGGCCCGTTCACACGGTGGGGGCGTGAACCAGATTCCACCGGCGCTGTTCAGACCCGGATCTAGTTCTGATCTGGGTCTGAACGGCATCCAGTCCGGTTCGTCCGTTTGGAACCCCGTGTGAACGGCCCCGGGGCCGGCGCCGGCCCGGTCACAGAACAGCTTCTAGAGCGGATATAAAACCTACGATACAAAAAGGCACTGCCATTGGTTATTCTAGGCCCCCCAGCCAGGTGCATGCAGGGTAAAATATAAATTACACCTCCTCTGCTCTTTTCTGCATTTTCTGTCTTTTTTTTGGTCGTTTTTCTTCTGAATAAACAAACAATATTCTTTTGTCAAATATATACGTAAGCCTGCAGTCAATACAGGACACCGGCTCTCCATCAATCAATCAATAACTACGTTCAAGCGAGTTACAGATGGACGTACAAAAGAAAAGAATCCGTAGAAAACGTCTCGTCGGCCAGAAAGACGACAAAAAAACATAAAAACAGCAAAAAAACATGAAAACAGCAAAAAACAGCGTAAATGTGTGACGGACAGGTCGTCAGCTTCATGGAATATCAAGGCGTTATCGAAGGGTTAATACTGCAGTCACGCCCAGACCTGGTCCAGCAGAGACCCGGTCCAGCAGGGACCCGGTCCAGCAGGGACCTTCCTCCAGAAAGGCGAGGCTTCATTGGTCTGATCCGTCAGGAGATACCCACAAATCTCATCACATGACCAAAACACTCCATAAAAGGGCAGAATTCCCCCCAAAGGGTCAGGTGACACCAGGACTGTTCTGACTGGTCGGTGACTCAGGCTGATGATGCGGGGGCGATCTCCAATCATTTCTTCCATGGTTTCAGCCAGTGGCGTCGCCCCCTGCTGGACACTTAAAAGAATGCAGGAGGAGTTCAGCCTCACAGACGCCCCCCAGTGTTCACTGGTGGACTGAGTGGTGGCTTCTTCCTTTGGAGATGCAGCGGGGCCCCCTGGTGAGGCCCTCAGCACCGCGCTCACAACAGTCCAGCTCCAGTCCCTCGGCTCAGGGCCCCCGGCCCTCGGCTCAGGGCCCCCCCTTTCCGGTCTCTTCCACTGATGTGGATTCGGTGAACTGATGCATCCGTGACGACCGGCTCCTACAGCGAGACGTCACCGTGGCAACGTCCACACGACACTGTTACAAACTCATTCAGATTATAGTTCAACAACAACAAAGAACCCACCCATCAACTACACCTGTTCATGGTGGGGGGGTCTGTATGGTCGCCAGCCATAACACCTCAATACACACATTAAATAGTCCAACCATAAATACCTGCTGGCGCTGCTTCCTGGCACACATGCCACACCCCCAGGCACTGGCGTGACGTCTGATTGGCTCTCCTAACCCTGACCCCTGGTGGTGAGCGTCGGTACAGTCAACGGGAGAACCAGAACCAGAACGAGTGAGACTCAGAACCTTAACAAGAACCTCCAAATGAACCTTGACCCGTCCTGTCATGACTGTGTTTGACCAGCAGGGGGGGTTAGAGCCTCGAGAACACGTCCTGAGTGGAAACTGACACGTTCCACAACCTCCCTGTTCGTCACAGCAGGTCAGACCCCTGACCCTAAACTTGACCCCTGACCCTAACTCACCTAAACCCTAACTAACCCAGACCCACATTTCCCTTCTTTTCTCTCTGAAACGTGCTGAAGCACCACGTTGTGTGGTGTCTGAAACATGCTGAAACATCACGTTGTGTGGTGTCTGAAACATGCTGAAGCACCACGTTGTGTGGTGTCTGAAACATGCTGAAACATCACGTTGTGTGGTGTCTGAAACATGCTGAAGCACCACGTTGTGTGGTGTCTGAAACATGCTGAAGCACCACGTTGTGTGGTGTCTGAAACATGCTGAAGCACCACGTTGTGTGGTGTCTGAAACATGCTGAAGCACCACGTTGTGTAGGTGTCTGAAACATGCTGAAGCACCACGTTGTGTGGTGTCTGAAACATGCTGAAGCACCACGTTGTGTAGGTGTCTGAAACATGCTGAAGCACCACGTTGTGTGGTGTCTGAAACATGCTGAAGCACCACATTGTGTGGTGTCTGAAACATGCTGAAGCACCACGTTGTGTGGTGTCTGAAACATGCTGAAGCACCACGTTGTGTGGTGTCTGAAACATGCTGAAGCACCACGTTGTGTGGTGTCTGAAACATGCTGAAGCACCACGTTGTTTGGTGTCTGAAACATGCTGAAGCACCACGTTGTGTGGTGTCTGAAACATGCTGAAGCACCAGGCTGTTCTGTTCTCCCATGAATCCTCAGTACCGTCACCAAGCGTCACACGTTCCACTGTTCACACCCGACCGACGCCCACCTCACTTCCTGCTGACATGACATCATCTTCCTGCATCATCATCAGCGACCAGAGGCCCCGCCTCCGTCACTCTCCTAAACATCCGCTTCTCTCCCAGAATCCCTTCTGTCCATCCTGCCTTCTACTTCCTGTGTCCCTTTTCACGTCAACTCTACCTCCTTCCTGCCCTCGTTCTTGGGGTGACATTCACGCCAGGCGTCCTGACTAAAGCTACGACTCAGCATTTTGGCTGTAAACGGGTGTGAGGAGACTCCTGTTGGAAGCCACGCCTTTACAGGATTCACTAATCACACCTGACATGACTTCCTGTACGGGACCGATCACACCTGACATGACTTCGTGTACGGGACCGATCACACCTGACATGACTTCGTGTACGGGACCGATCACACCTGACATGACTTCCTGTACGGGACCGATCACACCTGTACCCTTTAAATGGCTTCATTATGTAAACAGTGAATACACAGAATGCGATCTGATTGGCCGTCGGGTCGTCAGCAGACAGGAAACCCAGCTTCCCTCTGCGTCCTGTGGTGCAGCTGGTTGGTCTGGCTGGGGGGTCGGGTCTTCCTGCTGACCTGCCGTCTGGGCTCCGTTCAAACCCCCCCGCCCCCGTGAGCAGGACGTGTCCAGTCTGATGGACGGTGGCGGGGGACGTGACCGTTGTGTGACTGGCTGTTGGATCCCGCCGACCCTTAGCGACGAGGGGGGCGGGGCTGTGACCTCACGGCCTGACGCTGCTGGTCGTGATGTCAGATGGTCGACGTGCGGTCAGCGCCATCTGCAGGAGAAACAGAGACACAGGTCACACCGCTGCTCAGGGGTCAGAGGTCACACCGCTGCTCAGGGGCCAGAGGTCACACCTCTGCTCAGGGGCCAGAGGTCACACCTCTGCTCACACAGACCAACACACGCCCACACTTGAGCGATCAGTTCCTCGGCTTCATGTTTGTGGGGGGGGGGGCAGAGAACCAGACAGAACCCCCCCATCCACAGCCTGTGGGGCCACAGCGCCCCCCCCAGGCAGCTGAGGCTGCAGGAGGAACCTGGCCCTCCTCAAACACAAAGAAGCTCTTGTGCACCTCACTGAGGCCCACTGTCTGCAGCAAGGCATTCTGGGATAGGGGCGGGGCACGGGAACATTCCTCTGAGGTCACGGAACAGAAAACATCCGAGCTGAAGGAAGACGAGGGACGTCCAGAGGCTGGGGGGGGCGGGACGGTCCAGAACCAGTGGGGGGGCGGGGGGTGGGGAGGGAGTTGGACTGGCCGAAGCGTCTGCAGAGCAGGGTCAAAGTTCAGCGGGGGTGACAACACCGACCCAGCCCTTTTGGGGGGGCGGCGATCCCCCGTTTACCTCCTCTGTGGGCGGTACCCCGCGACGTCCAGGAGGGCTTTACGGGGGAAGGACCGGAGGAGCCTCTGGACCTGCTGTTTCCATGACAACAGCCTCTTCTTCTGCTGTACCAGAACGGACTGGTTTCACCCATGAACCAGTGGATGGACCAGTGACGCAGGTGTGACACGCCCACCTCCCAGGGCGTGTTGGGTCACATGACCCACGCTTCCCGCTCACCTCCCAGGGCGTGTTGGGTCACATGACCCACGCTTCCCGCTCACCTCCCAGGGCGTGTTGGGTCACATGACCCACGCTTCCCGCTCACCTCCCAGGGCGTGTTGGGTCACATGACCCACGCTTCCCGCTCACCTCCCAGGGCGTGTTGGGTCACATGACCCACGCTTCCCGCTCACCTCCCAGGGCGTGTTGGGTCACATGACCCACGCTTCCCGCTCACCTCCCAGGGCGTGTTCGGTCACATGACCCACGCTTCCCGCTCACCTCCCAGGGCGTGTTGGGTCACATGACCCACGCTTCCCGCTCACCTCCCAGGGCGTGTTGGGTCACATGACCCACGCTTCCCGCTCACCTCCCAGGGCGTGTTCGGTCATGCTCAGACACAGGGACTCCAGACGGTTGTTGATGTCCGGTTCCGTCGCTCCCTGAACGTCTGCAGAGAAACATCACAGGAGACACTGGAGGAGACCCGCTAGCGTAGCACCCACATGCTAACGCTAACCCTGCTAGCACCCACATGCTAACCGGTAAGCCTGCTAGCACCCGTATCCTAACGCTAACCCTGCTATGCTAACGCTAACCCTGCTAGCACCGACATGCTAACCCTTTATATCTTGGGGTCACCTTAAATCACAACAGTAAATTCAACAAATTGTTAAATCTTCAAATGAAACGTGTCAGGAGAGTAGGTTTAATTAGTTTAATTTAATTAGTTTAATTTAATTAGTTTAATTTAATTAGTTTAATTTAATTAGTTTAATTTAATTACTTTAATTAGCTGAATTTGCATTGGAAGACAAAGCGTCGAGCTCTACCCACTGATGACACCTGTGAGCTTTTCCATTAATTAGTCAGACCCATTCGGGGTTTTTAAATCCTGACCAACTGGAAATGCTCCAGAAACTTAGGGTTAGGGTTAGGGTTAGGGTTAGAAAGAATTGATTTCATCCTAATAAGTCAGCTGCTAACTGCATGGCCTACGGTCAACTGGGAAAGTAAATGTGAAAAATATAATTGAGAAAAGAATGGTCAATTTTGCAGGTAGTCGTCACAAATTCACATATGCTATATTTAAACTGGTTAAGAAATATCAGGATTTTAATATTGAAGCACTAGATGGATAATAAGGTTAATGTAATTATAAATGAATGGTTTTTCATCTTTCTGGGACGGTGTTCAGAACACTGACATTCAGTGGTTTAAATCTATAATTAATCAAAGATTGGATGATATTTCTACCCCTGACTGGTGAGCTGAGGTTAACAGGATTATATTCTGCTCAAATTATAGAATTTATAAGAAACTTCCTGTCGACGATCAAAATAATCTGGTTAGATTCCGCTGTGATAGTCATTCACTCCCTATAGCTGATCAATAGTGACTCCACTGATTCCTCTTTGCCCTGACAGTCGTGGTGAATTTCATTCTTTCCTGCCCCCCCCCCCGATCAGAAAACCTCTCATTAAACCGGACGACTGGAAAAGTCCAACTCGTCTAAAACTCGTCTCTTCCTCCAGGAAAAAACTAAAACCTAAATTTATCAATGACCCCCACCCTCACCCTGACCCCCACCCTAACCCTAACCCTGACCCTCACCCTGACCCCCACCCTAACCCTAACCCTGACCCCCACCCTGACCCCCACCCTAACCCTGACCCCCACCCTAACCCTGACCCCCACCCTGACCCTGACCCCCACCCTGACCCTCACCCTGACCCCCACCCTAACCCTGACCCCCACCCTAACCCTGACCCCCACCCTAACCCTGACCCCCACCCTGACCCTGACCCCCACCCTGACCCTACAGTCCTGTTGATCTACAGGTGTCGCTTTATAACAACTCAAATTCATTGTAAGTTCTCTGATACCTGATCACCGGAACCCCCCCATGGGGTATCACCCCATGGGGGGGTTCCAGTGATACCCCATGGGGCGCTAGTGGGAAATAAAATCCTTGTCATTGTTAGCTTAGCACCAACATGCTAACCCTAACCTGCTAGTTTAGCACCAACACGCTAACGTACCAGCCTACTGCCACATGCTCATGGGGGGGGTGTGTGTGTGTGTGTGTGTGCTCCTACCAGCCTGCTGGAACATGCTCATGGTGGGGGGGCTGGTGTGGACGGGGAGGGAGCGTGTTCTCTGCACGGAGCTGTGGGTCCTGCTGGGCATGCTGTTGCTCCCCCCGGGGTTAGCGAACCAGAGACCCTGAGGAGACACACCCCCGTCAGACCTGCTGACCAATCAGATGTGAGGGCTAGTCAGGTTTGAGGGTTCAGTCCAGTCGCCTGGGGGGTCGTGACCCGAGGCTTCTGGGACAGAACTGAGAACTGTTCCTTTACTGACCCCCCCATGATGAAGGGCCAACTCAAGGCCTGACTGGAATCTCCTTGAATCTCCTGTCACACGGCAGACGTCGCTCTGACTGGACGCTCATGCAGCCGTGCACCCCCCCCCCCCAACACCACCGCCGCCCCCCCCGTGCGCCACAGCCCAAGGAATAACAGGAAATGCCTGTCCTGTGTTCTCACTGCCTCTGGCTGCCCCCCCAGCTATGACTCACGTCCCCCCCCCCCCTCTCGACGTCCCACACAAGAACGTCCAGCGTAAGGAGGAACGGAGGTATTTCCTCCCATTGTGGGGGGAGTGGAGGATGTGGGGGGGGTTCCCTCTGAACTGGGTCAGCAGCACGACGGCGTTCCAGGATGAAACCCTCCCTCAGCACTGGGAGCTGACGTGGTGTCCCTGGCATGTGGGCGCTGCCTCTCTTCCTCGCTACCCCCCCCGGATGAAAATCTATTTCAGGAGGATTCCTGCTGGGAGAGGAATTCCAGCGCCGGGTTCCTGTAAACATCCTGGAATGTGTTCACCTTAGAGAACAAGACCCCCCCCAGAGCCCTTCATCTACAGGTTACCCCCCAACCCCCCCCAGAGCCCTTCATCTACAGGTTAACCCCCAGCCCCCCCCCAGAGCCCTTCATCTACAGGTTAACACCCAACCCCCCTCTCCACAGCTCTTCATCTACAGGTTACCCCCCTAAACCCCCAGAGCCCTTCATCTACAGGTTGCCTGCCCAACCCCCCCGCTCCAGACGTTACAGAGAGAGACATTACGGATGTAGACGTTACGGATGTAGACATTACGGATGTAGATGTTATGTATGTAGACGTTACGGATGTAGACGTTACGGATGTAGACGTTACGGATGTAGACGTTACAGATGTAGACGTTACGGATGTAGATGTTACGGATTTAGACGTTACGGATTTAGACGTTACGGATGTAGACGTTACGGATGTATACGTTACGGATGTATACGTTACGGATGTATACGTTACGGATGTAGACGTTACGGAGGTAGACGTTACAGATGTAGACGTTACGGATGTAGACGTTACGGATGTAGACGTTACGGATGTAGATGTTATGTATGTAGACGTTACGGATTTAGACGTTACGGATTTATCTACAGGTTCATCTACAGGTTACCCCCCTAAACCCCCAGAGCCCTTCATCTACAGGTTGCCTGCCCAACCCCCCCGCTCCAGACGTTACAGAGAGAGACGTTACGGATGTAGACGTTACGGATTTAGACGTTACGGATGTAGACGTTATGGATGTAGACGTTACGGGTGTAGATGTTATGTATGTAGACGTTACGGATGTAGACGTTACGGATGTAGACATTACGGATGTAGATGTTACGTTACGGATGTAGATGTTACGTTACGGATGTAGACGTTACGGATGTAGACGTTACGGATAGAGACGTTACGGATGTAGACGTTACGGATGTAGACGTTACGGATGTAGACGTTACGGATGTAGACGTTACGGATGTAGACGTTACGGATGTAGACGTTACGGATGTAGACGTTACGGATTTAGACGTTACGGATTAGAGACGTTACGGATGTAGACGTTACGGATGTAGACGTTACGGATGAAGACGTTACGGATAGAGACGTTACGGATAGAGACGTTACGGATAGAGACGTTACGGATTTAGACGTTACGGATGTAGACGTTACGGATGTAGACATTACGGATGTAGACATTACGGATGTAGACGTTACGGATGTAGACGTTACGGATGTAGACGTTACGGATGTAGACGTTACGGATGTAGACGTTACGGATGTAGACGTTACGGATGTAGACGTTACGGATGTAGACGTTACAGATAAGGACGTTACGGATTTAGACGTTACGGAAGTAGACGTTACGGATTTAGACGTTACGGATTTAGACGTTACGGATTTAGACGTTACGGATGTAGACGTTACGGATAGAGACGTTACGGATTTAGAAGTTACGGATGTAGACGTTACGGATGTAGACGTTACGGATGTAGACGTTACAGATAGAGACGTTACGGATTTAGACGTTACGGATTTAGAAGTTACGGATGTAGACGTTACGGATGTAGACGTTACAGATAGAGACGTTACGGATGTAGACGTTACGGATTTAGACGTTACGGATTTAGACGTTACGGATGTAGACGTTACGGATAGAGACGTTACGGATTTAGACGTTGCGGATCTAAGGCGAGGTGCTCTCTGCCAGACTCACCTGCCAGCCCTGCTTGGGGCTGGGGGGGGTCCTAAAGGGGCGTGCCCTCTGCTGGAACCACCTGCCTGCCCTGCTTGGGGCCGGTGGGGGGAGGGGGTCCTAAACGGGGGGCGCTCTCTGCCAGACTCACCTGCCTGCCCTGCTTGGGGCCGGTGGGGGTGCTGCAGGCGCTGCGGGGGGTTGAGCCCAGCAGCCCCCCGCTGCCCAGCAGCCCCAGCCTGGCCCCCGGGAGGCTCCTGGAGGGCATCTGGAACTGGCGGAGGCTCCTCCGGGCCGAAACGCTGCCCCCCACGCAGCCAGCGGTGGGGAGGGAGTTGGACTGGCCGAAGCGGCTGCAGAGCAGGGTCAAAGGTCAGCGGGGGAGACAACACCGACCCACCCCTTATGGGGGGGCGGCGGCCACCCCGTTTACCTCCTCTGTGGGCGATACCCCGCGATTTCCAGGAGGGCTTTACGGGGGAAGGACCGGAAGAGCCTCTGGACCTGCTGTTTCCATGACAACAGCCTCTTCTTCTGCGTCTCCGTGAAGGACTGAGGAGACAGGAAGTCAGACAGGAAGTGTGACAGGAAGTCAGACAGGATGTGTGATAGGAAGTCAGGCAGGAAGTCAGACAGGAAGTCAGACAGGAAGTCAAGCAGGAAGTGTGATAGGAAGTCAGGCAGGAAGTCAGACAGGAAGTCAGACAGGAAGTGTGATAGAAAGTGGGGCAGGAAGTCAGGCAGGAAGTCAGACAGGAAGTGTTACAAGAAGTCAGACAGGAAGTGTGACAGGAAGTCAGACAGGAAGTGTGATAGGAAGTCAGGCAGGAAGTCAGGCAGGAAGTCAGACAGGAAGTGTTACAAGACGTCAGACAGGAAGTGTGACAGGAAGTCAGGCAGGAAGTGTGATAGGAAGTCAGGCAGGAAGTCAGAAAGGAAGTGTTACAAGAAGTCAGACAGGAAGTGTGACAGGAAGTCAGACAGGAAGTGTGATAGGAAGTCAGGCAGGAAGTCAGACAGGAAGTCAGACAGGAAGTGTGATAGGAAGTCAGGCAGGAAGTCAGGCAGAAAGTCAGACAGTAAGTGTGATAGGAAGTCAGATAGGAAGTGTGACAGAGCACGGCTGGAGGGGTAACACACACACAAACACACACTGGTGAACCTGGGGTTCCGTTCATTAAACAGAAAAAATACATGAGGGGGGGGTTAGGGTGTGTGTGGGGGGTTAGGGTGTGTGAGGGGGGTTAGGGTGTGTGAGGGGGGGTTAGGGTGTGTGTGGGGGGTTAGGGTGTGTGAGGGGGGTTAGGGTGTGTGTGGGGGGTTAGGGTGTGTGAGGGGGGTTAGGGTGTGTGAGGGGGGGTTAGGGTGTGTGGGGGGGTTAGGGTGTGTGAGGGGGGTTAGGGTGTGTGTGGGGGGGTTAGGGTGTGTGAGGGGGGGTTAGGATTAGGTTGTGTGTGGGGGGGTTAGGGTGTGTGTGGGGGGTTAGGGTGTGTGAGGGGGGGTTAGGGTGTGTGGGGGGGTTAGGGTGTGTGAGGGGGGGTTAGGGTGTGTGGGGGGGTTAGGGTGTGTGGGGGGGTTAGGGTGTGTGAGGGGGGTTAGGGTGTGTGAGGGGGGGTTAGGGTGTGTGAGGGGGGGTTAGGATTAGGTTGTGTGTGGGGGGGTTAGGGTGTGTGTGGGGGGTTAGGGTGTGTGAGGGGGGGTTAGGGTGTGTGGGGGGGTTAGGGTGTGTGAGGGGGGGTTAGGGTGTGTGGGGGGGTTAGGGTGTGTGAGGGGGGTTAGGATTAGGTTGTGTGTGGGGGGGTTAGGGTGTGTGTGGGGGGTTAGGGTGTGTGTGGGGGTTAGGGTGTGTGTGAGGGAGTTAGGGTGCGTGGGGGGGTTAGGGTGTGTGGGGGGGTTAAGGTGTGTGTGTGGGATTTAGGGTGTGTGTGGGGCGGTTAGGGTGTGTGAGGGGGTTAGGGTGTGTGTGGGGGGGTTAGGGTGTGTGAGGGGGTTAGGGTGTGTGGGGGGGTTAGGGTGTGTGTGGGGGGGTTAGGGTGTGTGTGGGGCGGTTAGGGTGTGTGGGGGGGTTAGGGTGTGTGTGGGGGGGTTAGGGTGTGTGTGGGGGTTAGGGTGTGTGGGGGCGTTAGGGTGTGTGAGGGGGGTTAGGGTGTGTGTGGGGGGGTTAGGGTGTGTGAGGGGGTTAGGGTGTGTGAGGGGGTGTTTGAGTGTGTGTGGGGGGGGTTAGGGTGTGTGTGGGGGGGTTAGGGTGTGTGGGGGGGTTAGGGTGTGTGAGGGGGTTAGGGTGTGGGGGGGGTTAGGGTGTGTGTGGGGGGGTTAGGGTGTGTGTGGGGCGGGTTAGGGTGTGTGGGGGGGTTAGGGTGTGTGAGGGGGGGTTAGGGTGTGTGGGGGGGTTAGGGTGTGTGGGGGGGTTAGGGTGTGTGAGGGGGGTTAGGATTAGGTTGTGTGTGGGGGGGTTAGGGTGTGTGTGGGGGTTAGGGTGTGTGGGGGGGTTAGGGTGTGTGGGGGGGTTAGGGTGTGTGTGGGGGGTTAGGGTGTATGGGGGGGTTAGGGTGTGTGAGGGGGTTAGGGTGTGTGGGGGGGTTAGGGTGTGTGGGGGGGGGTTAGGGTGTGTGGGGGGGTTAGGGTGTGTGAGGGGGGTTAGGATTAGGTTGTGTGTGGGGGGGTTAGGGTGTGTGTGGGGGGTTAGGGTGTGTGGGGGGGTTAGGGTGTGTGTGGGGGGTTAGGGTGTGTGGGGGGGTTAGGGTGTGTGTGGGGGGTTAGGGTGTGTGGGGGGGTTAGGGTGTGTGTGGGGGGGTTAGGGTGTGTGTGGGGCGGGTTAGGGTGTGTGGGGGGGTTAGGGTGTGTGGGGGGGTTAGGGTGTGTGAGGGGGGTTAGGATTAGGTTGTGTGTGGGGGGGTTAGGGTGTGTGAGGGGGTTAGGGTGTGTGGGGGGGTTAGGGTGTGTGTGGGGGTTAGGGTGTGTGTGTGGGGGGTTAGGGTGTTTGGGGGGGTTAGGGTGTGTGTGGGGCGGTTAGGGTGTGTGGGGGGGTTAGGGTGTGTGTGGGGGGGTTAGGGTGTGTGAGGGGGTTAGGGTGTGTGTGGGGGGTTAGGGTGTGTGGGGGGGTTAGGGTGTGTGTGGGGGGTTAGGGTGTGTGGGGGGGTTAGGGTGTGTGAGGGGGTTAGGGTGTGTGGGGGGGTTAGGGTGTGTGGGGGGGGGTTAGGGTGTGTGTGGGGCGGTTAGGGTGTGTGGGGGGGTTAGGGTGTGTGTGGGGGGTTAGGGTGTGTGGGGGGGTTAGGGTGTGTGAGGGGGTTAGGGTGTGTGGGGGGGTTAGGGTGTGTGGGGGGGGGTTAGGGTGTGTGTGGGGCGGTTAGGGTGTGTGGGGGGGTTAGGGTGTGTGTGGGGGGGTTAGGGTGTGTGAGGGGGTTAGGGTGTGTGGGGGCGTTAGGGTGTGTGTGGGGGGTTAGGGTGTGTGTGGGGGGGGGTTAGGGTGTGTGTGAGGGGATTAGGGTGTGTGTGGGGGGGTTAGGGTGTGTGTGGGGGGGTTAGGGTGTGTGTGGGGGGGTTAGGGTGTGTGGGGGGGTTAGGGTGTGTGTGGGGGGTTAGGGTGTGTGGGGGGGTTAGGGTGTGTGTGGGGCGGGTTAGGGTGTGTGGGGGGGTTAGGGTGTGTGGGGGGGTTAGGGTGTGTGGGGGGGTTAGGGTGTGTGAGGGGGGTTAGGATTAGGTTGTGTGTGGGGGGGTTAGGGTGTGTGAGGGGGTTAGGGTGTGTGGGGGGGTTAGGGTGTGTGTGGGGGTTAGGGTGTGTGTGTGGGGGGTTAGGGTGTTTGGGGGGGTTAGGGTGTGTGTGGGGGGGTTAGGGTGTGTGAGGGGGTTAGGGTGTGTGTGGGGGTTAGGGTGTGTGTGTGGGGGGTTAGGGTGTGTGTGGGGGTTAGGGTGTGTGAGCGGGGGTTAGGGTGTGTGGGGGGGTTAGGGTGTGTGTGGGGGGGTTAGGGTGTGTGTGAGGGAGTTAGGGTGTGTGGGGGGGTTAGGGTGTGTGAGGGGGGTTAGGGTGTGTGTGGGGGGGTTAGGGTGTGTGAGGGGGTTAGGGTGTGTGAGGGGGTTAGGGTGTGGGGGGGGGTTAGGGTGTGTGTGGGGGGGTTAGGGTGTGTGAGGGGGGTTAGGGTGTGTGTGAGGGGGTTAGGGTGTGTGGGGGGGTTAGGGTGTGTGGGGGGGGGTTAGGGTGTGTGTGGGGCGGTTAGGGTGTGTGGGGGGGTTAGGGTGTGTGTGGGGGGGTTAGGGTGTGTGAGGGCGTTAGGGTGTGTGTGGGGGGTTAGGGTGTGTGTGGGGGGGGGTTAGGGTGTGTGTGAGGGGATTAGGGTGTGTGTGGGGGGGTTAGGGTGTGTGGGGGCGTTAGGGTGTGTGTGGGGGGTTAGGGTGTGTGTGGGGGGGGGTTAGGGTGTGTGTGAGGGGATTAGGGTGTGTGTGGGGGGGTTAGGGTGTGTGTGGGGGGGTTAGGGTGTGTGTGGGGGGGTTAGGGTGTGTGGGGGGGTTAGGGTGTGTGTGGGGGGTTAGGGTGTGTGGGGGGGTTAGGGTGTGTGTGGGGCGGGTTAGGGTGTGTGGGGGGGTTAGGGTGTGTGGGGGGGTTAGGGTGTGTGGGGGGGTTAGGGTGTGTGAGGGGGGTTAGGATTAGGTTGTGTGTGGGGGGGTTAGGGTGTGTGAGGGGGTTAGGGTGTGTGGGGGGGTTAGGGTGTGTGTGGGGGTTAGGGTGTGTGTGTGGGGGGTTAGGGTGTTTGGGGGGGTTAGGGTGTGTGTGGGGGGGTTAGGGTGTGTGAGGGGGTTAGGGTGTGTGTGGGGGTTAGGGTGTGTGTGTGGGGGGTTAGGGTGTGTGTGGGGGTTAGGGTGTGTGAGCGGGGGTTAGGGTGTGTGGGGGGGTTAGGGTGTGTGTGGGGGGGTTAGGGTGTGTGTGAGGGAGTTAGGGTGTGTGGGGGGGTTAGGGTGTGTGAGGGGGGTTAGGGTGTGTGTGGGGGGGTTAGGGTGTGTGAGGGGGTTAGGGTGTGTGAGGGGGTTAGGGTGTGGGGGGGGGTTAGGGTGTGTGGGGGGGTTAGGGTGTGTGAGGGGGGTTAGGGTGTGTGGGGGGGTTAGGGTGTGTGTGGGGGGGTTAGGGTGTGTGAGGGGGTTAGGGTGTGTGGGGGGGTTAGGGTGTGTGAGGGGGTGTTAGGGTGTGTGTGGGGGGGTTAGGGTGTGTGGGGGGGTTAGGGTGTGTGTGGGGGGGTTAGGGTGTGTGGGGGGGTTAGGGTGTGTGAGCGGGGGTTAGGGTGTGTGGGGGGGTTAGGGTGTGTGTGGGGCGGTTAGGGTGTGTGGGGGGGTTAGGGTGTGTGGGGGGGTTAGGGTGTGTGGGGGGGTTAGGGTGTGTGGGGGGGTTAGGGTGTGTGTGGGGCGGTTAGGGTGTGTGGGGGGGTTAGGGTGTGTGTGGGGGGGTTAGGGTGTGTGAGGGGGTTAGGGTGTGTGGGGGGGTTAGGGTGTGTGTGGGGCGGTTAGGGTGTGTGGGGGGGTTAGGGTGTGTGTGGGGGGGTTAGGGTATGTGTGGGGGGTTAGGGTGTGTGTGGGGGGGTTAGGGTGTGTGAGGGGGTTAGGGTGTGTGAGGGGGTTAGGGTGTGGGGGGGGGTTAGGGTGTGTGTGGGGGGGTTAGGGTCCGTGAGGGGGTGTTAGGGTGTGTGTGGGGGGGTTAGGGTGTGTGAGGGGGTGTTAGGGTGCGTGAGGGGGTGTTAGGGT
Source organism: Antennarius striatus (assembly GCF_040054535.1). Lineage (NCBI taxonomy): Eukaryota > Metazoa > Chordata > Actinopteri > Lophiiformes > Antennariidae > Antennarius > Antennarius striatus. The sequence goes on along the minus strand of NC_090776.1, from coordinate 229,815 downwards.
GTGTGTGGGGGGGTTAGGGTGTGTGTGAGGGGATTAGGGTGTGTGTGGGGGGTTACGGTGTGTATGGGGGGTTAGGGTGTGTGTGGGGGGGTTAGGGTGTGGGTGGGTTAGGGTGTGTGTGTGGGGGGTTAGGGTTAGGTTATGTGTTGGGGGGTTAGGGTGTGTGTGGGGGGGTTAGGGTGTGTGGGGGGGTTAGAGTGTGGGGGGGTTAGGCTGTGTGTGGGGGTGTGACGGTACCTCGTGGACCAGACACTTGTCGATGAGCTGCAGGTAGGAGCTGATGCTGTCCTCATCTGACCGGGACACCAGCAGCTGGGTGCACACTGGGGGGGGGGGGGCAGAATGATGGAACGGTGTGAGAAACCCCCCCTCTTCTTCTTCTTTTCCTTTCGGCTTTTCCCTTCAGGGGTCGCCACAGCTAATCAGTGTCCTCCATCTAACCCTGTCTTCTCATCCTCTCCTCTCACACCAACTACCTTCATGTCCTCTTTCACTACATCCATAAACCTCCTCTTTGGTCTTCCTCTAGGCCTCCTGCCTGGCAGTTCAGAACTCAGCATCCTTCTACCAATATATTCACTATCTCTCCTCTGGACATGTCCAAACCATCTCAGTCTGGCCTCTCTGACTTTATCTCCACAACCTCTAACATGTGCTGTCCCTCTGATGGACTCATTCCTGATCCTATCCATCCTGGTCACTCCCAGAGAGAACCTCAGCATCTTCATCTCTGCTACCTCCAGCTCTGTCTCCTGTCTTTTCCTCAGGGACACTGTCTCTAGACCAAACAACATCGCTGGTCTCACCACAGTTTTGTACACCTTTCATTTTAGCTGAAACTCTTCTATCACACATCACACCTGACACTTTCCTCCACCCGTTCCATCCTGCCTGGACACGCTTCTTCACCTCTTTTCCACACTCTCCATTGCTCTGGACTGTTGAGCCTAAGTACTTAAAATCCTCCCCCTTCTTGATCTCTTCTCCCTGTAACCTCACTCTTCCACTTGGGTTCCTCTCATTCACACACATGTACTCTGTCTTACTGCGGCTAACCTTCATTCCTCTCCTTTCCAGGACAAACCTCCACCTCTCTAGCTTCTCCTCCACCTGTTCCCTGCTCTCACTACAGATCACAATGTCATCTGCAAACATCATAGTCCATGGAGATTCCTGTCTAACCTGGTCTGTCAGCCTGTCCATCACCATAGCAACAAGAAGGGGCTCAGAGCTGATCCCTGATGCAGTCCCACCTCCACCTTGAACTCCTCTGTCACACCTACACACACCTCACCACATCAGCTTTCTCCAGATCTACAAAAACACAATGCAGCTCCCTCTGGCCTTCTCTGTACTTCTCTATCAACATCCTCAAAGCAAATACTGCATCTGTAGTACTCTGTTTTGGCATGAAACCATACTGCTGCTCACAAATGTTCACTTCAGCCCTTAGTCTAGCTTCCACTACTCTCTCCCATAACTTCATTGTATGGCTCATCAGCTTTATTCCTCTGTAGTTGCCACAACTCTGCACATCTCCCTTGTTCTTAAAAATGGGCACCAGCACACTTCTCCTCCATTCCTCAGGCATCTTCTCACTATCTAAGATCCTGTTGAACAACCCAGTCAGAAACTCTACTGCTACCTCTCCTAGACACTTCCATACCTCTACAGGTATATCATCAGGACCGACTGCCTTTCCACTCTTCATCCTCTTCATTGCCCTCCTCACTTCATCCTGACTAATCTTTGCTACTTCCTGGTCCACAACAGTCACCTCTTCTAGTCTTTGTTCTCTCTCATTTTCCACGTGCATCAGCTCTTCAAAGTACTCTTTCCATCTTCCCATCACACTACTGGCACCTGTCAATAGACTTCCATCCCTATCCTTAATCACCCTAACCTGCTGCACGTCCTTCCCATCTCTGTCTCTCCGCCAACCGGTATAGATCAGTCTCTCCCTCCTTACTGTCCAACCTAGCATACAAGTCATCATAAGCTTCTTGTTTGGCCTTTGCTACCTCTACCTTCACCTTACGCTGCATCTCCCTGTACTCCTGTCTACTCTCCTCAGCCCTCTCAGTGTCCCACTTCTTCTTGGCTAACCTCTTTCTCTGTATACACTCCTGTACCTCCTCATTCCACCACCAAGTCTCCTTATCTACTTTCCTTCCAGATGACACACCAAGTACTCTCCTACCTGTCTCCCTGATCACATTAGCTGTAGTTGTCCAGTCATCTGGAAGCACCTCCTGACCCCCAGAGCCTGTCTGAACTCCTTCCTAAAAGTCATGCAACACTCTTCCTTTTTCAGCTTCCACCATTTCGTCTTCTGCTCTGCCTTTGCCCTCTTGGTCTTCCTCACCACCAGAGTCATCCTACACACCACCATCCTATGCTGTTTGGCTACACTCTCACCTACCACTACTTTACAGTCACTGATCTCCTTCAGGTTACACCGTCTACACCAGATGTAGTCTACCTGTGTGCTCCTACCGCCACTCTTATAGGTCACCCTATGTTCCTGCCTCTTCTGGAAGAAAGTATTCACTACAGCCATTTCCATCCTTTTTGCAAAGTCAACTACCATCTGTCCTTCTGCGTTCCTCTCCTGGATACCAAACCTGCCCATCACCTCCTCATCACCTCTGTTTCCTGCACCAACATGTCCATTGAAGTCTGCTCCAATGACAACTCTCTCACTTCTAGGTATGCTCTGCATCACTTCATCAAGGTCCGACCAGAATTTCTCCTTCTCCTCCAGCTCACATCCTACCTGTGGAGCATACCCACTAACAACATTGAACATCACACCTTCTATTTCTAGAAATAGAAACCCCCCCAACGTCCAGGAAATATAAGATAAAAATATATATGGGGGCGGCAGCGTCTCAGCGGTAGAGCAAAACGTCTTGAAGACAGGATCACCCAGCCATTGGGGGTTCGAGTCCCGCTCCCCCCAGGACATCCCTCAGAGTGTGAGCTGACGGTGGGAGGTGTCAGCTCACCTCCCAGCCACTGCCGAGGCGCCCTTGGCAAGGTGCCGTCCCCCCCACAAGCTGCTCATTTGGGGCGCGACCCGTCACTCTGCCTCCTTGTACCTCTGTATGTCCTCTCTACTAACTGCATGCCTACAGGCCCCAGTGTGTGTGTTCAGGGGCCTCTAACCTCTAACCCGTAACCTCTAACCCGTAACCTCTAACCCGTAACCTCTAACCTGTAACCTCTAACCCGTAACCTGTAACCTCTAACCCGTAACCTCTAACCCGTAACCTCTAACCCGTAACCTCTAACCCGTAACCTCTAACCCGTAACCTCTAACCTGTAACCTCTAACCCGTAACCTGTAACCTCTAACCCGTAACCTCTAACCCGTAACCTCTAACCCGTAACCTCTAACCCGTAACCTCTAACCCGTAACCTCTAACCCGTAACCTCTAACCTCTAACCCCTGTGTGTAATCAACACATACAGTATATGTACATGTGAAGTGTGATGTGTAAAAAGAATTTCCCTAAGAGGGACAATTAAAAGTAATGGCTATTATTATTATTATTATTATTATTATTATATGGGGGGGGCAGAGTGGAATCAGTCGCCATGACACCCCTGCTGCCCCCCCCCCCCCTGCTCACCTTTGCCCATGACGCGGGTGAACTGTCCAGGCAGGTCCCCCTCAGCGATGACGCTGGTGCTGGATTCCGCCTCCCCCCCGCCGGGGGCGGCGCTCTTACTCTCGGGGCCGAGGGGGGGCCGCTGCAGGGGTGCGTCCTCGCCGCCGCTGAACGCTTTGATAGGAGTCATGATGATGTGGTGGAGCTCCTGCAGGGGGGCGCGCAAATTACTGCCCTCCAACACGTCCTGGGGGGGGCATTAAAATAGTTCACACAACTCAGGCATCATCGTCACCGTGGCAACACCGCTCTACAACTTAGTCATGATGCAACCCCCCCCCCCACAGCGAGCAGCGTGAACCCAGAACGCCAAGCGACAGTTTTCATGTGCCCCCCCCCCCCCCCCATCGGTGGGAATGACACTGGAAATGAAGTCTTGGTGAAAAGGTTAGTCTGAATTTAGCAGCTCAAGACGCCCCCCCAACCCGCGCTCTTGACCACCATTGTCTCGCTTTAGGGGGGGGGGGGGCGCAGATGAGTTTAAATTTGGAGCTAGGTTTAGTGTTGGGGGGGATTAGGGTTCGGGTGGGGGGATTTAGGGTTAGGTTTAAGGTGGGGGGGTCAGCATGGGGGGGTTGGTGTGGGGGGGTCAGGGTGGAGGGGTTAGTGGGGGGGTCGTACCTTCTCCAGGCTGCGCAGCAGCGTCTGTCTCTCCCGGAGCTTCTGGATGCTGATGACGATCTTGTGTCTCGCTCCTTTGGTGACTTTCTGGGGGGGGAAACGTTTGTCAGACATTCGGATGTGGTCCTGGAAGAGATGCATGCTGGGAAGGATTCCACTTCCTGTCATCACACAGGAAGCCTCTTAGTCCAGCCTGCACCTGTGTGGGCGCAGCACCTGCAGGAAGGGAAGCACTTCCTGCTGCGCCGGGTCACTTCCTGTGTCCAGAAGAGACATGTGTGTGTGTGTGTGTGTGTGTGTGTGTGTGTGTGTGTGTGTGTGAGACCTGTGCCTCCAGCTGCTCCTCCGTCAGCGACAGCATCTGGTCGTAGGTCAGGGTGGAGAACAGAGCGGCGTACTTGTGGAGGCGGAGACTCTTGAGCCACGCAGGAACTTCTGTGGAGAGAAGAACGCCATCAGACCGGCGGCACTTCCTGTCAGTGCTTCCTGCTTCCTGTCAGAGCTTCCTGTTTCCTGTCAGAGCTTCCTGCTTCCTGTCAGCTTTGTGGGGGCTCAGGTGCTGGTCTGGACTCCTTCCTGACCCTGAAGTGTGACTGGTGAAACTTGCGGCGGCTTCACGCCGGGGGGTCACACTCACCCCTCATGCCGCTGCCGTCCTCATGGAACGAGCTGCGATGCAGAGCCCCGCCCCCACCCAGCCCCGCCTCCTCCAGGTGCTCGCTTCCCCCGCTGCCGGACGAGGCGATGCTGCTCTGAGGGGACAAGGGGGCGTGGTCCGGCGCCGGGCCCCGGGGGCTCCGCAGGTCCTCCTGGGACAGCCAGACATGGCCCAGGGGCTGGCTGCTGGGGCCACTCATGGGGGGCGTGAGGGACACGGAGCGCTTCAGGGGGCTGTGCTGCTGGCCGCCGCCCCCACCCGACAGGACTGCAGGACAGGAACAAGACCAGTCAGGAGCTGCAGCACTAGGCTATGGCTAACGTTAATGCTACGGCTAATGCTACGGCTAATGCTACAAAACCTGCTGAGCTGACTGGAACTATGCTAACATGAAACCAGCTAGCCTGACATCTCATCACTGATTGGACGAAAACTGACTTCACTCTAATGACAGTTAAATAAAACATGGATTAATCATATAATAATAATATATTAATAACAATAATAATAATAATAAAAACAATATAAGAATATATTAATAACAATAACAACAATAATAACAATAATAATAACAGTAATAATAATAACAATAATAACAGTAATAATAATAATAATAACAATAATAGTAATACTAACAGTAATTATATTAATAACAGTAATATACCTAATAATAAAACAGTAATAATAATAATAATAACAACAATAATATGATAATAATAATAACAGTAATAATATTACTAATAATAATAACAGTAATATTAATAACATAATATACCTAATAATAATAATAACAATAATATAATAATAATAACAGTAATAATATTAATAACAGTAATAATCATAATTACAATAATATAATAATAATAAAGTTATAATATTAATAACAATAATATACCTAATAATAATAACAGTAATAATAATAACTAATATAATAATAACAATAATAATAATAATGATGATGTGACCTGCCGGTTTTACGTGCTGCTCCCCTGTTTTAACCCATGAAGCTGTGGAACACTACTCTGACGGGGGGGGGGTGGGGGGTACTGAATGAGGTGGACGCCTCTCTGACGGGGGGGTCCACCACCAGACGCTGTCCTGCTCCTAAAGCGTCCCCTGGCTGGGGGGCTATCTATAGGACCTCGTGGCCCCTTTAAAATAGGAGCCCTGCTTCCATTACCGTCCACCCCTGAATATTAACCGTTTCCCTGGACCCCCCCACAAAGGCTGCCTTACAAGGTGAGAGTGGCTGAGCGGGTCAGAGGCAGCAGGGGGGCCACAGGATGTGATGTCAGCAGCTTGATGTGGTAGGACGGCTCCACCTCTGTGGCCATCAACATGATGGGGGACCACAGCCTGGGGGCCACAGCCTGGGGGCCACAGCCTGGGGGCCACAGCCTGGGGGCCACAGCCTGGGGGCCACAGCCTGGGGGTAACTGTAAGCTAGCCGGCGCCGGGGGGGGGTGGGGCTCCTGGGCTTTAAATGAATCTTTATTTATAAACTCTCACCTGTTTCTGTCTCTAGAAAAAAAACAGAAAAATACACTGAGCATCCCAGGCCCCGCCCACCTGAGAGGGCCCCGCCCACCTGAGAGGCATCTCACAACTCCGTCTAGAGGTGTGTGTGTGTGTGTGTGTATGTCTTACTGTGTGTGTGTGTGCGTGTGTGTTACTGTGTGTGTGTTACTGTGTGTGTGTGTGTCACTGTGTGTGTGTCTTACTGTGTGTGTGTGTGTGTTACTGTGTGTGTGTTACTGTGTGTGTGTGTGTGTGTGTTACTGTGTGTGTGTTACTGTGTGTGTTACTGTGTGTGTGTGTGTGTTACTGTGTGTGTGTGTTACTGTGTGTGTGTGTGTGTGTGTTACTGTGTGTGTGTGTCTTACTGTGTGTGTGTGTGTGTGTTACTGTGTGTGTGTGTGTGTGTTACTGTGTGTGTGTGTTACTGTGTGTGTGTGTGTGTTACTGTGTGTGTGTGTCTTACTGTGTGTGTGTGTGTGTGTGTGTGTGTGTTACTGTGTGTGTGTGTCTTACTGTGTGTGTGTGTGTGTGTGTGTGTGTTACTGTGTGTGTGTGTTACTGTGTGTGTGTGTCTTACTGTGTGTGTGTGTTACTGTGTGTGTGTTACTGTGTGTGTGTGTTACTGTGTGTGTGTGTCTTACTGTGTGTGTGTGTGTGTGTGTGTGTGTGTGTGTGTGTGTGTGTGTGTGTTACTGTGTGTGTGTGTTACTGTGTGTGTGTGTCTTACTGTGTGTGTGTGTGTGTGTGTGTGTTACTGTGTGTGTGTGTTACTGTGTGTGTGTGTCTTACTGTGTGTGTTACTGTGTGTGTGTGTCTTACTGTGTGTGTTACTGTGTGTGTGTGTGTTACTGTGTGTGTGTGTTACTGTGTGTGTGTTACTGTGTGTGTGTTACTGTGTGTGTGTGTTACTGTGTGTGTGTTACTGTGTGTGTGTGTTACTGTGTGTGTGTTACTGTGTGTGTGTGTGTGTTACTGTGTGTGTGTGTGTTACTGTGTGTGTGTTACTGTGTGTGTGTTACTGTGTGTGTTACTGTGTGTGTGTGTGTGTGTGTTACTGTGTGTGTGTTACTGTGTGTGTTAGTGTTACTGTGTGTGTGTGTGTGTGTGTGTGTGTGTGTGTTACTGTGTGTGTGTGTGTGTGTTACTGTGTGTGTGTGTTACTGTGTGTGTGTGTTACTGTGTGTGTGTGTCACTGTGTGTGTGTGTGTGTGTTACTGTGTGTGTGTGTCACTGTGTGTGTGTGTGTGTGTTACTGTGTGTGTGTGTTACTGTGTGTGTGTTACTGTGTGTGTTAGTGTTACTGTGTGTGTGTGTGTGTGTGTTACTGTGTGTGTGTGTTACTGTGTGTGTGTGTCACTGTGTGTGTGTGTGTGTGTTACTGTGTGTGTGTGTGTGTGTTACTGTGTGTGTGTGTGTGTGTATACACAGTAACACACACACACACTCAGGATGTGGGAGGGACTACTCACGGGTGCTGCCCCCCCCGGTCCCAAGCGTGTTGATGGTGGCTGGAACAGAGGATGATGGGTAGAGGAGGGGGTGTCCGTTCTCACAGCCGTGCGTCCAGCCCCCCCCCAGGTCCCTGGAGCCCCCCCAGCCGTTGAGGCGGTCGTCGGAGCCGTAGCGCTGGTGGGGGTGCAGCGCGCTGGAGGAGGAGGAGCCTGAGGAGCCCAGGGTGGAGGGGGGCGTGGCCTGTCGGTGGTGCTGTACGGCGGGGGGGGGGCGGTCCATTGGGTCCCCCCGGGCGGGGTCTCCCCGGGCCGCCGCCCTCTCCTCCAGGTGGTTGAGCCAGAGCGCCAGGGCGGAGCGGTCCTCCAGGGAGGTGGCGGGGTGGATCAGGGCGTAGGACAGCAGCTGGCGAGACTCCTCCAGGTGGCGCCCCCCCTCCATGGTGTGGGACAGGATGCGGGGCAGCAGGCGCATGTACTCCCCCTTGGCCTCCACGTTACCCGGCTTCAGCAGGGGGAGGTGGGTCAGAACCAGGGAGATCACCGCCTCCTGGGGCTCGCTCTGCCATCGGCTGATCACGCCTGGGGGGAGGGGAGAGAGGAGCTGTTAGACCACGCCCAGGGGGGGACAGAGATGTCAGACCACGTCTGGGGGGGCTGTGATGTTGGGGTAGGGGTGACGACATCCTCCTCCTGATGATGTCACCCCTCATCAATTCATCCTCTGAAGGAGAGTCTCCTTCGTCTGAGTCAGATCCAGAAACCGGTGAACCAGCTAGTAAAGTATAAACCTAAAGGTTAACCCAACTGGTAAAGTATAAACCTAAAGGTTAACCAGCTAGTAAAGTATAAACCTAAAGGTTAACCCAACTAGTAAAGTATAAACCTAAAGGTTAACCCAACTAGTAAAGTATAAACCTAAAGGTTAACCCAACTAGTAAAGTATAAACCTAAAGGTTAACCCAACTAGTAAAGTATAAACCTAAAGGTTAACACAACTAGTAAAGTATAAATCTAAAGGTTAACCCAACTAGTAAAGTATAAACCTAAAGGTTAACCCAACTAGTAAAGTATAAACCTAAAGGTTAACCCAACTAGTAAAGTATAAACCTAAAGGTTAACCCAACTAGTAAAGTATAAATCTAAAGGTTAACCAGCTAGTAAAGTATAAACCTAAAGGTTAACCCAACTAGTAAATTATAAACCTAAAGGTTAACCAGCTAGTAAAGTATAAACCTAAAGTTTAACCCAACTAGTAAAGTATAAACCTAAAGGTTAATCCAACTAGTAAAGTATAAACCTAAAGGTTAACCAGCTAGTAAAGTATAAACCTAAAGGTTAACCCAACTAGTAAATTATAAACCTAAAGGTTAACCAGCTAGTAAAGTATAAACCTAAAGTTTAACCCAACCAGTAAAGTATAAACCTAAAGGTTAATCCAACTAGTAAAGTATAAACCTAAAGGTTAACCAGCTAGTAAAGTATAAACCTAAAGGTTAACCCAACTAGTAAATTATAAACCTAAAGGTTAACCAGCTAGTAAAGTATAAACCTAAAGGTTAACCCAACTAGTAAAGTATAAACCTAAAGGTTAACCCAACTAGTAAAGTATAAACCTAAAGGTTAACCCAACTAGTAAATTATAAACCTAAAGGTTAACCCAACTAGTAAAGTATAAACCTAAAGGTTAACCAGCTAGTAAAGTATAAACCTAAAGGTTAACCCAACTAGTAAATTATAAACCTAAAGGTTAACCCAACTAGTAAAGTATAAACCTAAAGGTTAACCCAACTAGTAAATTATAAACCTAAAGGTTAACCCACTAGTAAAGTATAAACCTAAAGGTTAACCCAACTAGTAAAGTATAAACCTAAAGGTTAACCCAATTAGTAAAGTA
>NC_090776.1:207500-212500 GCF_040054535.1 Antennarius striatus | reverse complement strand
TGGAGGTGTGTTCTATGTCTGACTGAAACACAGCCTGAGGGGCGGAGCTTCAGCATCCGGCTGAAACATGTGATCAGAGCTCAAACAACCAGAGGCCCAATCAGAGCAGAGCAGTGGCCGCATTCAGTTCAGCCCGCTGGTTGGACGTGGCCCCATGGTAGTGGGGGGACAGGAAGACTGATGGATGGATGACGGATGAATAGATGGATGGATAAATGATGGATGAATAGATGGATGGATGAATGAATGGATGAATGATGGATGTTTTCTCTGCATTGTTTGTAAACAGTCCATGTCTGCAGCTTAAAGCTGATCGACTCCTGAACTACAGGAAATCATGATGCATCACCCAGTCTTGGCTCGGAAACACTCATGCCACCTCAACAGGCTCCTCCCACCACGGCTCCTCCCACCACAGCTCCTCCCATCACGGCTCCTCCCATCAGAGCTCCTCCCATCACGACCCTAACCCTGACAGCCTGCTGGTAACAGTGGGTTGGTGCTCCTGCATCTGTCCGACCAGCGACGCCTCGCTGAGGCTTCAGGAGCTTCCATCAGCTGGACCCGTTTCAGCCGGTCCTCCTGTTTCCACGTGTAGAGCAGCTGGTCCCGTTTCAGCTTCCTGTTTCTACATGTAGAGCAGCTGTTCCCGTTTCAGCCGGTCCTCCTGTTTCCACGTGTAGAGCACCTGGTCCCGTTTCAGCTTCCTGTTTCTACATGTAGAGCAGCTGTTCCCGTTTCAGCCGGTCTTCCTGTTTCCACGTGTAGAGCAGCTGGTCCCGTTTCAGCTTCCTGTTTCTACATGTAGAGCAGCTGGTCCCGTTTCAGCCGGTCTTCCTGTTTCCACGTGTAGAGCAGCTGGTCCCATTTCAGCTTCCTGTTTCTACATGTAGAGCAGCTGGTCCCGTTTCAGCCGGTCTTCCTGTTTCCACGTGTAGAGCAGCTGGTCCTGTTTCAGCTTCCTGTTTCTACATGTAGAGCAGCTGGTCCCGTTTCAGCTTCCTGTTTCTACATGTAGAGCAGCTGGTCCCGTTTCAGCTTCCTGTTTCTACATGTAGAGCAGCTGGTCCCGTTTCAGCCTCCTGTTTCCACATGCTGACACCTGAAGCTGCAGAGCGGAGTGAGTCCAGCTTCAATCCTGCCTCTCCTGCTGCTCTGGCAGCTGGTCTGTCCTCATTCTTGAGGTTAGAACAGATTCACAGAAACCGGCGTCACGTCCACAAATAAACCCTGAGCTCACAGCTGAAACGAGTCTCTGAGGCTCCAGAGACACCAGGAGCAGCTCCAGGAGAGTCACAGCTGCATGTGTAGGGGTGGGGGTGGGGTTAGGGGTCAGGGGGTTAGGCTCTCTGAACGGGTCCATGAGGTTCTGTACCGCTTCTCTCACGTCTTCACCCCCCCATCATCATCATCATCACCCTCCCCCCCCTTCACCCAGGTGGACTCAGGAGACCTGAAGGTGGAATTGGTTTTCCTTCTCCCCCCAATGGAAAAGCCCCCACCTGACTGACTCAAGTGTTTTCCTACGTGCCCACATTCCAGAACCCCCCCCCCCCCCCACTGGGAACGCTGGTCCAGACCAGACCGCCAGAACCCTCTGAGTAATCCTGACCATCACACACACACCTACAGACGCACACCCACACCTACACACACACAGACGCACACACACACACACACACACACACACACACACACACAGAGCTACACGCACACGTACACACACCTACAGACGCACACCCACACCTACACACACACACAGACGCACACACACACAACGCACGCATACACCTACACACACACACAACTACACGCACACGTACACACACCTACACATACACACAAAAAACACACACATACACACACACACCTACACACACACACACACACACACAACGCACGCACACACACAGACACACACACACACCTACACACACACACCTACACATACACACACACACAGACACACACACACACACGCACACACACACACAGACACACACACATACACACACACACAGACACACACACCTACACACACAGACACACACATACACACACACACAGACACACACACACACACATACACACACACACAGACACACACACCTACACATACACACACAGACACACACACATACACACACACACAGACACACACACATACACACACACACAGACACACACACCTACAAACACACACACACACACACGCTCCTGGGGCAGACGAGGATCGTTCACCAAACAGGAAGTAGACGTTGGCCCACTGGTGCAGCACTACTACGGTAACACAGCAGGAACACAGGCCCACTGTGTGTGTGTGTGTGTGTGTGTGTGTGTGTGTGTGTATGTGTGTGTATGTGTAGGTGTGTGTGTCTGTGTGTGTGTATGTGTAGGTGTGTGTGTGTGTATGTGTAGGTGTGTGTGTGTTTTGCTGGCTTTACTCTCCAGAAGTTTCGTTCAGCTTCAGGGAAACATGGAAGCTTAATTCCCTGAAAACCAGTTTGATTCTGGAGATTCTTTTTCTCCTGGTATTTATCCAGTATTATTTGTTATGTAATGCCTGAGCAGTGGATATATGCAGTCCTCCAGGATTAATGAAGTATCTATCTATCTATCTATCTATCTATCTATCTATCTATCTATCTATCTATCTATCTATCTATCTATCTATCTATCTATCTATCTATCTATCTATCTATCTATCTATCTATCTATCTATCTATCTATCTATCTATCTTCTGCAAAAATCTTTGCCCCCCCCTCTAAACTCTGAGCCTGGTTTGACCCCCAGACGCTCAGACAGAAGTAGACAACACACAACCTGTACTGCCCCAACCAATGTTGGACACCCCCCGGGGGGGGGGGTTAGAGTTTGACTCCCTGAGAGTGTGTGACGCCCTGCCCCTCCCCACGGCGGGGTTAACGTTGGACCCCCCCTGCATCTCAACGAGCTGCGTCCCAAACAAGGCGGCCTCTCAGCCCCCAGAAGTAGATCAGGCCGCATGCCATTCGTTTGGACGCCACGTTCCAAATAGCTGCTCCAGCTGGTTTAACCCTCTGGTGACCTCCCCACACCACACACCCTGTTAGCCTCTGGGCTAACAGCTGGTACCGGGCTAACAGGTACTGAGCTAACAGACACTGAGCTAACAGACACTGAGCTAACAGACACTGAGCCAACAGACACTCAGCTAAAGGGTACCGGGCTAAAAGACACTGAGCTAACAGACACTGGGCTAACAGACACTGAGCTAACAGGTACTGAGCTAACAGACACTGAGCTAACAGGTACTGAGCTAACAGACACTGAGCCAACAGACACTCAGCTAAAGGGTACCGGGCTAAAAGACACTGAGCTAACAGACACTGGGCTAACAGACACTGAGCTAACAGACACTGAGCTAACAGACACTGGGCTAACAGACACTGAGCTAACAGACACTGAGCTAACAGACACTGAGCTAACAGACACTGAGCTAACAGACACTGAGCTAACAGACACTGAGCTAACAGACACTGAGCTAAAAGACACTGAGCTAACAGACACTGAGCTAACAGACACTGAGCTAACAGACACTGAGCTAAAAGACACTGAGCTAACAGACACTGGGCTAACAGAAACTGAGCTAAAAGACACTGAGCTAACAGACACTGAGCTAAAAGACACTGAGCTAACAGACACTGAGCTAAAAGACACTGAGCTAACAGACACTGAGCTAACAGACACTGAGCTAAAGGACACTGAGCTAACAGACACTGAGCTAACAGACACTGAGCTAACAGAAACTGAGCTAAAAGACACTGAGCTAACAGACACTGAGCTAAAAGACACTGAGCTAACAGACACTGAGCTAACAGACACTGAGCTAACAGACACTGAGCTAAAAGACACTGAGCTAACAGACACTGAGCTAACAGACACTGAGCTAAAAGACACTGAGCTAACAGACACTGAGCTAACAGACACTGAGCTAACAGACACTGAGCTAAAAGACACTGAGCTAACAGACACTGAGCTAACAGACACTGAGCTAAAAGACACTGAGCTAAAAGACACTGAGCTAACAGACACTGAGCTAACAGACACTGAGCTAACAGACACTGAGCTAAAAGACACTGAGCTAACAGACACTGAGCTAACAGACACTGAGCTAACAGACACTGAGCTAAAAGACACTGAGCTAACAGCTAACAGTAAAACACAAAAACAAGCCCACACGCTTCTGAGCCCCGCCCCAGTAAGAGGAGGGCCCAGCTTAGCCCCGCCCCAGGAGGAGTCGCCCCGGGTCACACGGGCTGGTTGCCAGGGCTTCCGTTACCATGGCAACGCTGCAGTCTGATGCAACCACACCCATACGATCCCCCCCGGGTGCCTCGGTGGGGTAACAACACCAGGAACACTTTGACAGTTACCCCCCGAGACTCACCCTCCGATGGGGCAACAGCCCAGTGCCACCATGACTCAGCCTGAGTCAGCAGTGTATTACCCCAAACATGTTTGGCTTCTGGGTGAGGAGTGACCCTAAAGGGTGAGGAGTGTCCCTAAAGGGTGAGGAGTGTCCCTAAAGGGTGAGGAGTGTCCCTAAAGGGTGAGGAGTGTCCCTAAAGGGTGAGGAGTGTCCCTAGAGGGTGAGGAGTGACCCTAAAGGGTGAGGAGTGTCCCTAACGGGTGAGGAGTGACCCTAAAGGGTGAGGAGTGACCCTAGAGGGTGAGGAGTGACCCTAAAGGATGAGGAGTGACCCTAGAGGGTGGGGAGTGACCCTAGAGGGTGAGGAGTGTCGCTAAAGGGTGAGGAGAGTCCCTAAAGGGTGAGGAGTGACCCTAAGGGTGAGGAATGTTCCTAAAGGGTGAGGAGTGTCCCTAAAGGGTGACGAGTGACCTTAAAGGGTGAGGAATGTTCCTAAAGGGTGAGGAGTGACCCTAAAGGGTGAGGAATGTTCCTGAAGGGTGAGGAGTGTCCCTTAAGGGTGAGGAGTGACCCTAGAGGGTGAGGAGT